>NC_136018.1:17029632-17302132 GCF_048128805.1 Centroberyx gerrardi | reverse complement strand
GGATGAGATACGAGGAGAGCTGGCCGCTCCGAGGTAAGACGAGGTAAACAACAGCAGAGTCCTGTGGGGAACAAGGGAATGAAAGAGGTCTTGTTAGTCTAGCCAGTGCTGCCAGAGTACAGTGCTAGTTTGACCTCATTACCGGGGCTTATACCAGTCGGAGAGACGGCGAGGGGCGGAGCGGCGCAGTTAAATGCCCTCCGCAGACACGACAGCCCCCGCGCCAAGAATGCACGCTCATTTGGCATGCGGCAATGAGAAGGCCCACGCAACCCCTGCTAGCCAATCCTCCCAAACAGCTGAAATGAAATATTACTGAATGGTATGCAAGACTTATAGAGGTTGGGGACAGAAGTAGTGAACAGAGCATTCAGGGATTCCAGGTTATTTGCATGGCATTCAGGTATTCTGGCAACAAATTGCCTGAAACAAATTAGTCTGACAGATTATTTTCTATTTTGCCATATTCGTCTCCAGTATCACTGGTGCAGCAGCGTTCTGAAACAAGATGCGTCATCCAGGGAGACAGTGAGGATGCGACTGATGCCCCAGGCTGTGACTGTCTGCTGTCTGATAAGACAAAGTGGTCTGAACGTCATCAGACAGGCCCCTGGATGAGACAAACACACACACACACACACACACACACACACACACACACACTGAGTGAGAGGCTGATAGCATCTGCAGGACACCTTACTCTCATTATTAAAAGCATGTGTCACTCTGGAGTCTGGACAATGAGACAGGATGGCTTCTCCTCTGAAGTTGAAGGCGATGATTAAGCCTCCACAAAGGAGTCAATTTCATACGTCAGCCGCAGATATTTGCGGCGTCATTGCGTAATGTCAAATGAGGCAGATGAGACATCATTTCATACCATGATGCTTGTAGTTGAGAGTGAGAGATGTTGGAGATGTTGGAAATGAAGCTCTGTATCTTTGAGTTTGGAGTGATACTTGAACATTTTAGGCACCGTACAATGGCCTGGATGTTACAATAATGAGAAGATAAGTTAAATTCAACTCAATTCATTTCAATTTTAGTTTCAGTCCTCCTTGCACAAGCACACAATACAATGAAACAGTTTTTCTTGAGTTAATGGCTCATTCCATACAAGAGTACAATGAAAAACAACACAAAACGGCACAATGCAACATTAACCGTAATTGTATAAAATTACGGTTACAAACCGTAATTTTGCTACTAGGGTTAGTCACTAATTACTAACCTTAACCCTAACCCTGCTTAGAATTAAAGCATTACAGCCTTAACATTTGAATTAACTTGTAAGTAAGTGGCTTGTACATGGTTTAAAGTGGCTGGGGCATCAGATAGAAACTGGACTGACACTTCACTCTGCTGCTTTGACATGACTATGCACTTCAACTAGGATCCTAAACCTTTTTCAGATGGCGCTCACTCAGCTCATCTCTGGTTTAAATGACTCTGAGAACCTCAGGGTTGCCTTCGCTGTTCAATAGATGCAGAATCCATGTGTGCAGCGCCACAACCTCAAAGGCTTTGCTTGAGGCCCATGTGTTTCTTGTGTATCGAATGCCAAATGGAATTGCCATCAAACCGCTCCTGAAGTGCTGCAGAACCTCAGCCTGATCCTATTTAGAGCGTATAATACACTGTATTTCTGTCAGACCGAGGGGGAAGTTCAGAACAACAATATGGATCTCATGATAAGCTTTTCCAGAGTCAAGAAGTAATGTTCAAATTAGTAGCATTAGCCTTCATCCCCCTCCAAGAAACCATTAGTGGATATCTGACCAAATATTGACCGAGGGGTCAACAGGCAGGCAAATTGTTCAAAAAAACACATGTAAAGTACACACACACACACACACGCACACACGCACACACACAGAGCTAATGGTTTGAAATCCAATATACCAAACGGGGGATGGTAAAAGGAAAGTTACAGTAACCTCATATGACTCTCCGTGATATTGGCTCGCATAAACTGCTTCACAATTCACTGTAGGCCAGCCGGTGCAGTATGTCAATCCCCAGATATGGAATCACAAATCGTCTAATATAAAAATAGATTTTCGAGATATACAGACTGGTACAAACCACTGGAAAAAAAGAATGACTTTAGAATGGGTTTACAAAGGAAAACAGCTGAAATGTATGATGGCATTGTCTGAACTCTTGCTACATGTTAACTGATAGGAGCTGAGTGTTCGGTTTTCAGGCCTGAGACTGTCTGCTTGTACTGAGAGAACAGAGAGAAATCTTCTGATATCAGCAAAGTAACAGCAGAAGGTCACATGGACAGTCTGTGGGCTGCCTGTCTGCCTCTGTGGGTCCCATTTACAACTTCTACTCTTTCATATCTAAGTTACTGGCATTCGCGGAATGCACTATTTACCATAACTGTCATCATTTCACTGTGATCTTTTCAGCCACTGTCAAAGCTATTTGATGGCGGTTGCGCAGTAACAAAAGCGTCGTTTTTGAGATTCCTCTTTTGTAAACAAAGGATCCTTCATCTGTCGTGGATAATGCATGATTGAGACAGCTAGATAGGGAATACATTTACAACCACAATAATGCATAACTTAGAATATCATTACACTGAAAGAGGGGGATTCACCAAGCTTTGCTGGCCAACCTGCAGGTTCATCCCCCCCCCCCCCCCCCCCCCCCTTCCTCTGTGTTTTCCATATGGCTGCTGGTGTCTCTCTGGTGAGTTTCATGTTAGCTACAGGCTCATCAACCATTCTGACTGCGGCTGGGCTACAATGGGGATCATTTGTTTGCCACCGGCCCTGTCGCCCTTAGCAACACACCTTGAAACTCACCACTATTCAAAAGAGGCAATGCTCCGACCTATCTGATGAAAGAACAGAGGTGACAAGTCACTCAAACACCGCTAAAAATCATTCACATCTGATAGAAAACTGCACCCTGCACCCAAACATAAAGTGTCCTCTCTTTCAGCAACAGAGAGCAATGTATTCATCCCCAGTGCTTTGCATTTTATAAGCCCATTAAGTGTTGAGAGACAGAGAGAGGAGCAGCTCTAACTGGTCCAATTTAATGTTTATGCTTGTTGTAATGGACAGGATCTGTGGACTGTTACCTCCGCTATTAGTGCAGACTGGAAATTGATTGTCCATTGGGTTGAGACTGACCCCATCACTCACTGTAGGAAAAACACTCTGCGCGTGTGTGTGTGTGTGTGTGTGCGTGTGTGTGTGCGTGTGTGTGTGTGTGTGCGTGTGTGTGTATGTGTGTGCGTGAGTGTGTGTGCGTGTGTGTGTGTGTGTGTGTATGTGAGAGAGAGAGAGAGAGAGAGAGAGAGAGAGACAGAGAGATGACTGTCAGGCTAGTTATTTCTTAGATAGATAAATAGATAGATAGATAGATAGATAGATAAATAGATAGATAGATAGATAGATAGATAGATAGATAGATAGATAGATCCTTGTTGGTTCAGGAGGTCTGTCTGACTGCAGGTGAATAGTTTGTAGAGAAGGGATTCAGTTTTGGCCACTCTGCTCCTTTAAGACAGAGGGAAGAGCTGCGTCAAGCCAGACAGCACAGTTAAGCCAGAATGCAATTCTGCCTTCAAAATAAAAGCCTAAAATGAACCGCTTTAGGGGAAAAAATAATAAGAATTGGGGTGAACAGAACAATAACAACTGGATTTAAATGCTTATTGGAATCAATAGATTAAATGTGTTAAAAGCTGTGCCATAGACACTAAAAAGATTATATTGCATCATGGTTTTTGGCATTTCCTGATGAGGGAGTGCCTTATGGATGGATAAATTTAAGGCACAAAAAAAAAAAAAATAATAACAATAATTGATGACTTTAAGATGAGGTAAGTGGAAACTTTAATGATCCCTGTGGGGGAATTTGGCACTGGAGCAATAGTAACAGGATACAGTAAAGATGAATAGAATATGAATAGGAACACAGCAAATGGATGTAAACATTTGACAGTGTCAACACTATAACATGTTTTAACCAATAGCAGTGGACAATTGTTACTAACCACTACTTTGGTAGATATCAACACAGAGTTTCGTATTTTGAAACTTCAAACCGGAACAGCTCTGTGTTATTCTGGGTGGCTTGACAGAAGTGAAGAAGTTTACGGAGCAGATCGGTGTGAATGACAGTCGGGCGTGTGTGTGTGTGTGTGCGTCCACTGGACACAACGCGACTTGATGTTTAATTGTTTGGGTTTGCTTCAACAGCCAGCATAGAGATACCGTTTCTTCCAGACAGCATCGGTAAGTTAATATGAAACGCTGTTTGTGTAACTAAGTTCAGGCTGCATGCTGTCTGCTAACTGGACTGAAACATCATGAAGTTGGTCGGTCTCCAAACTTTATCGTGCAAAGGGGAGACGCTGTAAGAAGGGTTTATAGAAGAAGCCGAACTGCACCACAAACATTTTGGTTATGTATAACTGACTGATGACTCATGTCATGTTCAATGTTTAAAGTAAGTTTAAAGGGTTTAGGCATTGCTTTTACGCACGTTTTGTTTAGCATGGCGTTTGCTGTAGTCCTGTTGTCCTTGGTTTATCATGAAATAGTAATAATCATTGTTATTTATCGTTACGTTGTGTAATGATAAGGACATCGAAACATTTAGCCACAGTGCTCATTAGTCAGGTGAGCCCATCCTCCGACAGGTGGAGACTCGCGACACCATCACGCATTGGCTTGCATCACTTCAACCAGAAAGTAAAAGGTCGGGTAATCAGTCTGCGTTTGGACAACTTGTGAAACTAGAGACCCAGGCCCAAGGCCACAATAGCCTAATTTATTATCTCTAAACGCAGGCCGCGGCGCCCGATATATATTAAGTTACCCTGTACATGTCATCCAATACTACAGCAGTGGGGAAAGAAGGTCGATTAGCCCCGGTACGTAGCCTACCCTTCTCGTTTCTATGGAGATAATTTTTTGCCAAACTCCATTAAAAATGTGGTAGTTTAATGTATCCATGCTTACCGTCAAATATACATGACATATAGGACATGACTTAAGACCTTTAACGAATCAGTAGGATCCACTCTTCATTTCGGCATGCTTCCAACACACCAAGCAGCCCTTATTTCAATCAAATTTCGACTTTTAGAGTAGGTACGCCTGTTACTCCAACAATCTTCGTACACCGAATTCAGTGGTGGCCTGTAGAGCGAACCGTGTGAACTAAATCTTTAAATTGAGAATTTATTGAAATGAACTGCTGCGTAGTGGATCATCTATATGCCGAATTTACCAGAAGACCCTAATAATTGGTAAAAAAAAAAAAAAAAAGTGTTAAGTCGGCTTCTACCACTTATGTACCTATAGTGATAAGCAAGGCAATATCAAAATGCATGCTTTTTTTAATGGAGCTTGGCATGTGCAGCACAAACTGTTATCCTGCCCGTTATCTCCAAGGGATGCATTTAAGGAGGCTTGATTTGTTGTTTCTCTCTTCACCTTTAAAGCAAACTGCATAGGTGAGTCTGTTAACTAACTAACTGATTTGCAGCAGTTTATGGCACACACATTGTTTTGCAAGTTTACTAGTCCCCATGTCTATCACAGCCAAATTAGAATAGGCCTACAACTGGAAAGTTCTGTCATTGCATATACTGTCAAATTATATCACACTCCACACACACACACACACACACACACACACACACTGCACTGCCAAAGTGTTTTTCCTTTCCCTCTTATTTGGCAGGTAGTGCCGTGCATGTCATCTGCCAAAACAAATAACCTGTAGGTAATTAGGAAGGCTACTTCTGTGTTTTCTCTCCACACTTGGAAGTGCATAGGGAGCCTAATTAGTGGCCATTCCCGTCCACCAAGTCTTCAAGATGTGAGTTCAGTGAACCCAGAGGGGTTGTGACAAGACTTGAGTACCTTGTGTTTGATCACTGTAATGGGCAGAGGGGCATGATTTAAGATTGATCAAGGCCATTTACTAGTGTTTTGGGCATTCCCTCCGTTTTAGTACAAAAATGGTGACTCTTCACTGCGCCAACTTCTCATGCTAACTCAAGACATTAATATAATCTGCAGATTATATTAATGTGTTTCAGGTGTTCCCTTGGACATCAACAGGAACCTCTTCTCCTTGTTCATGTTTCTCTACTCGGATACTATGAGTTACTCAGTTCTCAACGTCCTACTGAATTTCCAACCTAAATAATTACAGATGAAACACACACCATTTTTTGACACTTGCTAGCAAGTTTCATCCACGAAGGTTGTGCATTCACAGCTTTTTGTTACTAACAACATGCAATCATCAGTTCTTTCCCCATACCAGGACGTTCAACACGGTTATTGTGATCAAAACATGTTTCCTTTTCCAAGTTGAAGGACAATTATCAGTCTGACCCTCAGGTCCACATGGCTCGAGCCTTCAAAATGAAGAACAACATCCTAAAACATTCCTCCCATTCCGCTTTGTGAAAAACATTGATCGTCATCCTTTGACGACAGTATCCGTTGGTGTGCTGGCAGTGATTAACGTCAGTATCCTTTTGGACAGGGGAATAATAATGGATCATCCCAGCGGAGAGGGATCAAAGTGATGATTAAACCTTCAGTATTTCTGGTGCTGTAGGACTTAGTAATTGTGTGTGGTGATTAGCTGTGTAGCGATGGCACTGTGGGTGCTCATTATCTGCAGCCTTCCAGCAGACTGCTAGAACACAAGTCTAGTCTCTCAATAGATGTCTCACACCTGCCTGACGAGGATTATTCTAGTGTGTGTGTGTGTGTGTGTGTGTGCAGTGATGGTAGTGTTAAATAAAAAGGTGGGTGAACTGTGGTCTCCAGCCGGTAATCATCATAAGGCAAACATCCACCTACAAGCACAATCAGTTATGTTTTCAGAAAAGGAATTATTTTCTTTTCCCACTTAAAGCTGTTCTTGGCAACTTTGCATGCTGGCAGCTGCAAATGGCAGTGAGAGGTACAGTAACTGCTTGAAAAATTTGAACTTCAATACCCAGAAATCCTGTAATGTGTTGTCAGTAAACTACACACAGCTCGCTCATGTTTACCAACCCGGCTGGTCTGTGATCACTTTATACCAAAGGAAACCAAAGAGACGAGGGAGGAAAAGATCTGCTGTTAGTGAGTCCAGCTTTCTCTGGATGGAGCGCTACTCACTGCTGTTTAGAAGACAGTTTGGATTTCACTCTTAAGTTTAGATTCATCACTTCCTGTAGGAGGAGAAGTGTCCATACCAGACACCAGAATTTCATTTGGGCAAATAGGGCGAATCTAGTTAGTGGGGATGGGACACTCTTTTCTGTTGAAGCCCCACTTTGTGATTTAGACCAGTGGTTCTCAACGTGGGGTCCGGGGACCACCAGGGGTCCTTGATGGGGGTTCCAGGGGGTCCACAGCAAATTGATGAATTGTTAAACTTCACCATTATTTCATATACAAGAAGTGAAGACAATTAGAGAATGACTGTTTTGATCATAGTTTAACTGATATCTCTCTATCTACAATACAGATAGTCATGGAATTCTGGACAAAATTATATCTAACAATAAAAATATTCTCAGATTTGGGTCCAAGAGATAAAATCTCATCAAATGGGGGTCTGTGGCTCTAATGTGGACTGAATTAGGGTCCTTGATATGAAAAAGGTTGAGAATCACTGATTTAGACTGATAAGATGGGTGCATTTTTACATAAAAATCTTGCATAGTGCTGCTTTGAAAGACCCTCATCTAACTTACATCAGTTTGATGCTACTTAGAGTCATGTATAATATAAATTTGATAGCTTGATGTCAGCCTAAAATGTGGATAAACTCTATTCTACAACCAACTGAGTTTAGGTGGATTTACCCTCCAGCCTCCACTGTGTCTTTGTTTGTGTGTACAAGTGCACAATGAGTGCATGTGTGCACTCTCTGAATTACACTCCAGTGCACTTTTCTGTTGAGAGTGTTCTCAGGGTCTCCACCTTCTGTATTTCAGAGTGAGAAACTGCCAGCAGAGGCTGGTTACATAAGCCTGTTGGGTGTTACATCATTGTTTTGGGGGGCCCCGGTCCGGAGAGCTGGGGCTCGGGCTTGAGATGGGTCCGATGGGGCCGCTGCCTCCCACAGACCCCCTCGGCGGAGGAGGGAGGCTGACGGCTATTGGAAGCAGATGCTCAGTGAGTCTCCCCCGCCGGGAGACATGACTCAGTGTTTGTGATGAAATAAGGCTCCACCTGTAACATAGATGGAGAGTAGAGTTCCTGCATGTGTTCTGTGGCTTTTATCTATCAGCTTCTATTGATGGAGTGATGTGGAAGTATGGTTTGGGTGGGCTTAGTCGCCATGGTATCAAAAGGAAAACATGTAAAACAGGAATGATTTATAGGTCTGTAATCCTCAAAACAGCCCCACCTCTTTTGTTCACCAGCAGTAAATCGGTCTCCAAAATACTGAAAAAAAATAAATAAATACTGTGGGTCAAAGGTGATTTTGCTGCACACATCATCATGAAAAACCAACAGTAAAATCCCCAAAATGTAATACTCAACAGATTTTTTGTGATTTTTGTGGCCTCCATTACTAAAGCTGCTGGTTCCCACTCAAGTTGGCAAACACGTATGACTTTACTGTTCAGAGGTTGTGGATGACTTTGGTATCTGATGCCTCTGTGATCTGCTGCGGAACTCCTGAGCAAACAGCGCAGAGGAAACGTGAAGATGTAAGGTCGACCAGCCTGGCCCTTCAACAAATAAGCAAGCTATAAAATGCACCCATATTGTGTTCCAGACCGCTGCTTTGTGCAAACAAGCCTGAGCAACGCGGTCGAGTTCCCCCTTTTCCACTGGACGATCCTCAAAACTGCTCTAAGGCTTTAAGGGCTTTAAGGGCGTCTTGGTGGCTCAGTGGACGAAGGCACGTATCATGTAAACTTGATGCCCTGGATTTGATTCTGGCCAAGGACTGTACTGTCTAATAAAGGTGCCGAAAATGCCAAAAGAAATCTTAAAAAAGGGAGGCATTAACACCTTGCACCCTGAGTTTCCCCTTAAGTTTCCTCTTAACCAGTAGGAATTGCAACAACCTTGATGCAGCTCGTCACTTTCTACACAAGTCTCAGCCCATCTACCCCTCTTGTTACCTTATATTACAGAAGCCTGTAATTAACACTAAAGTCTAACTTTCACAATGGAGACAAGTAAGCTAGCTTTTTACAGCAGAAATCTAACAGAAGCGTCTCATGGAGAGGTCATGTATATTGGCATGCACAATACTGGAAATATAATATTGCTTTGTCATGTGCTTTATTGGCTTGAGAACAAGGATTTTTAGGCTTTGGAGCTGAAGTGTGACACTTGTAGCACTGTCCTCCATTGGTAAACAGTTGAAAATGCCAATAGGTGGAGGAGTTGGGGTGGGTGGGAGTGGGTGGGGAGGTTTTGTTCCAAAACAGAGTAAGGGCTGGAAAGTGAGTATTGAAAGCCAGGAACCTCGGCACTTAGTGAAGTAATCGTTGAGTCATTGGCATTGATCAACAACCCGATCAAACCACGGCAGATATGTTATGGTCATTTTGTGCCTTGGGGCAGTAAAAACCTTATTATTGCCCCTTTTTAATAACACACTGCTATCTCAATATGTCCTGGTAAGAGACTCATTCTGGTCAGTCTGGTTGCAGCAGGGCCACTGGGTTCAGAGAACCTACATAGCTACAGCAGCAGATCTGTTTGTCCTTTAGGGTATAACAACCGAGGAAGGCAGTCTATAGGGTGGGTATTGGCCAATGTAGGTCACAGAGACAATGCTGCAGTGTTGTCCATTAATTGACCGGCATTTGGAATGAGAATGCTGGTATTTGGTTATCGCTCATAGCCAGATAAATGTCGGCCCACCAATGTTTAGGTTTTAATTACTCTGATCCAGATTCGTACTTTGTTAATGTCAAAATAATCTGATGTATTTGTTGACTTTGGATTGCTATCAACTAACACTTGCAATTTATGTTGTGTACATTAGCCAGATATCAGATACCATGGGCAAACACATTAATGAACTCTGAAGGATGCAATATCTCTAACCCAACATGGAGAAACAGGCACATTGTGGGAGATAGTTTTTCATCTTTCAAACATTATTGATCTTTGCATTCGGTGTCATAAAACAGTGTATTGCATAATAGGTGTTATTAAACGACAGAATCAAAGTGCATTTTGAGCAAACTATTTCTGTAAAATGGGTCTCCTGTGAAGTTGATGAGTCTGGCTCATGGATGTATTAAACTAGGTCTGGCTTCATGACGCTCAGTCACTTGTCATTTTGTCACAAATCATTTTGGCTTTGTCTTTGAAATATTAAGCTTTGAAAACTTGAAAAAGAGAAGATGTGACTGGACTGAAGTTGGGTTTCTCTGGGATCTATTAATAACAGCCGCTGTACACTCATTATTCCCCAAATACTGCACTGTCCAGGAAAATGAGGAAAAGAACAAGGCTGGTACTGTTTTAATATGCAGTTTAGTTTTGGTTAAACTCTTGTGTCTCTCTAGCACACTCTGGTGAGATACTAAGTGAAACATTTGTTTGCAGAACCAGGTGGCGTTCAGAAGGTCAGACACTGGAGGAAGGAAGTTGAACACTTGTGTCCCAGTGGTCGTCTTGTAAGTACATCAGTTAAATCCACAGCTTCCCCTCATAAAAGCAGAACGCTGTCAGAGAGTTTATGGATGTTTCACTTTCACAGACAAAAAACAGTTATCACCTGCAGCCAAGAAGATATACATCATTGATCACTGTGGAGCGACATGGCCTAATTGTTCACAGTAGGAAATGGTGATATCAGCCCTTGTCGTGACACACACACACACACACACACACACACACACACACACACACACACACACACACACACACACACACACACACACACACACACACACACTCACCCTCCCTTTCCTGGGGTCAGTCACGCATAGGCTGACCTCTGGAAGGCCTGTCTCTGTTTTGCTGTTTCACGTCCACCAGTCAGTGGTAACCATTTGTCAATGACATCATGTGTAGCAGTGATGTGGTGAATCAACAACAGACCCTGGCCTGCAGTCAGCGCCAAACTTTACACTCCTCCCCATGGTAACGGCTTCATGTTGGTGTGTGTGTGGGTGGAGGGGGGTGGGGTGGGGTGGAGGACTGTCTTCCAGGGTTATATTGGTTTGGGATTTTTCATTAGTTTTTATTTGTTAATAGTTTTAATTTTAATTTTAATTTAGTTTTTAATTTAAATTTCAGCTTAGTTTTAGTTAGTTTCCGGTGTGGGTTTGGTAGTTTTAGTTTAATTTTTATAAATGTTAAGTTTTAGTTATATTGGTATATGGCATTTTCGATGTGTTTGCAACAGGTATTGTGTAATAAATAAATACATTTTTTGGGCTTGTATTATTAAATGGGTATAGGACATGTAAAATTACCTAACAAGGTTAAAAAAAAAAAGTAATTTTTCACCTCATTTTGTCTTTAAGGATTAATGTGAACCAACTAACAAGGATGGAGGTGGCAAAACATAATTACTTACATACATTTTTCACTTAATATTCATTAAAAATAGTCAAAAATTCTGTCCAAATTTTTTTTTTTTTACCCTGCACATAAACAAAATTACAAATACACAAGATAGCTTTAGCTTTTCCACAGTCTCATTTTTATTTTTATTTTAGTTTATAACGATGTTCTTTAACACCTAGTTTTCATTTTAGTTTTAGTTTATGATAATAACCTTGCTGTTTTTGCTCTTTTGTTTTGTTTGTTCAGTAGGGCTTGTCCCTCCACATGCTCTTTCAATTAGCCTGTCCTCTGGAGCCTGACGGACTCGACTTGGGGGAAAACCCAAACCTACAAGGCCCTCTGAGTGTCACCTTTACCTCCATGCAGGATTAGGGATTCTGTGGTCATCAAGTGGACGCTTTGGGGATATCATGTGTGTCCTACAATACAGCGTGGGGTTTTATTGGATCCAGCCTCTTTCTACGCCACCTCCATCCTTGTTAGTTGGTTCATGTTAACCCCTTAAAGACAAAATGAAGTGAAAAATATCTTTTTCACCATGTTAGGTCATTTTACATGTCCTAAAATACACCTGTTTGACAACTCAAGCCCCAAAAATTACAAACTTAACAACTGAAGTGACGTGACTTACGGGTTGCGACACCACAGACAAAATCTTCCTCCTCTCCCTCGTCCACTTCCTGCACTCTGAGGCTTTGGTCCACTGCCTGCTGGAAGATTTGTTTCCAAATTTAGTTTACTGTGATACAGAAACTATCTTGTCTTTAGCCCTGGCCCTCTGGTCTACAGTCTCAAAGCACAGAAAAATGTAGCTTGAAGAGTCAGCCCAGAACAAACAGCTAGTTTTTGATTTTGTTACCTAGCTAATGAGCCAGCAGGCTAACGTTTACTAGCCACCACTAACGTTAGCTTCTAGACTACTAGATACGTTAGCTAATGTGCAAAACATATGTGTTCAGTGTTTACAACAAGACACTGATGGTAGATGACCAGATACTATTAGCTAGCTAACAAGCTAAGATCATCTTGACACAAAATTGGTCAAATGTATCAGTGGCAAAATGATATTCTCAAAAATGGCACAGAAATTAACCATGTCTATTAAATTTTGTTGGGACCTTTTTTTTTCTTTTACAGTCTATGGTTGAGACAGCTGAGTTGAATGTTTAGAAACTCAATTATCTGTTATAGCTGTTGTTGTCCAAGACCTGAGTATCTTCAATATGGCCGCCAGAGGGTTCGTCACGTCACTTGAAAGCCCTCTATGTCGAATTGTGGAAGCAAGACGCTCTCAGAATGCCATTCATGTTGTCCTGAATGGTTTAGTGGCATCTGAGCGTTGTGGTTATATACCAGTGTTGCCCCAGAAGGCCCGTGTTAGTTGCCTTGTTTCGGTCCCTTCCCTGAAGGGAGGTGAGTTCACGATGAAGAGGGATCCCATGCCAGAAGACCTGAAGGGCTTTGCCAGTAGACCTCCATATTTCACTCCCCGCTCGCTAAAGGTCTGTTAGTGTTTAACAACCTGGGAGAACCGGACCCAGCTGCCTGTTTGTTTTTTATTGTTGGTAATTGGCAGGCCTCCTCTGCTCCTCTGTCCAGTTGTTCTCGCTCCACCTTGCTTGAGGAGCGCTCGGCATAGCTCACAGTCTGAACACACACTCAGCCCCTGCCACCGCAACGCTCACATTCTTCCATGTCAACATGGATACCTGGATTACGTAAATCAAGTTAGCCAGTTAAAATTTATTGTGCGATATCTCATCCTACTGCTAGCATTTGGGGCAGGGGTTGTGTGGGGTTTCGCTGTATCACATAGGTGTGTATGTGGGTGGATTGAGTGTCTGTATGTAACTATAAGGGCAAATTTGTGTGCGTGTGTGTGTTTTCCACTGTAGGTAATTCTCAGACGGAACTTATTATGTGGTCAATGCATGTGGATAACATGGTCCTTAAATATTAATAACCTAATACCCGCACTGGCATTGTTGCACAAACTTTCCGTTGTTTGTTTTGTTTGTCTTCGTAGATGTGGATGTGATGATTGGAGCTCAGCAGCTGTTGTGTTGACACAATAGGCGGTGCGTTGCCAAGTAGACACACACACACACACACACACACACACACACACACACACACAGGTTTGAGTGGCCTAATTGTGTCAGTGAGCGAGTGGTAGAGTGCACTGAGTACTTTAGTGGCGACCCTGATGGACTTTGCTCCAGTCTGTTGACCAACATGTTTATTCCTAAGTAATTCTGATGTTCTCAGAGTCTAAGGAACTGTATTGGATTCTTCATCAATCCTATTCAGTTTTTTCTTCTCAGAGTATCCATAGGTCAAGTAGTAGTTGTGCCCTCCTTTTTTACTGTTGGTATTATAAACAATAATAGTTATTGGTTAGTGGTGGGTTAAAGCCCAGCTTGTATACAGGTCTGGATGACAGGTGTTCGAGCAGTGTGACTTCTGCTGACAGTTTCTCACAGCCTCCTGCTGTTAGCTGCATGTCACCCTGCCCAAAGCATAATAGGTTTCAGTCCTCAGTCCCCTGAGCCCCTCAAGACTACACACACACACACACACACACACACACACACACACACACACACACACACACACACACACACACACACACGCACACCCACACACGCCCTAGACAAATAAACACCCCACCACAAAATCCACCCATATTCATCCTCCATAGATTAGGAGCAGATAGAATTGTGTGTGTGTGTGTGTGTGTGTGTGTGTGCTCGTGCATGTATGTGCTGTGCATGTAACCTTATGATTTATGACATCTACCCATCATTGTAAAACCAGGGGGTGTGTTTTGTACAACCCTCCATGTGCGTTAGTGAGAGATTCATGTGTCATAGTTGGCTCATGATGAAGGCTGTTACTCTTAGCATGAGTTAGACCTGACTCAGGCACAGTTTACTCATACTCAACTTGACACCATCGGACCCGTCCTGATGTGGTAAACCCCTCCCACCTGGCACTCAACACGGGTTAGGTCATCCAATAAAAAAGGCAGTGATGGTGTGAGGTTGTGTGTGGCATTACCATTCAGATGCTGTTCTCTCTTTGAGACGTCTTCCTCATGTCTAGCCTGTTAGCAGCGGCCAGAGGTGGGCATTGAGGGGAAAGGGAGTCATCATCAAGTGTAGAAGACTGACTCGGTAACCGCTTTGAGGTGACACACTCACATGGACACACACCTACACCTGGTGCTGCTCGTCATTGCCTTTGGTCCGATGCCATGCTGGACCTAACGGCTTGCCTTTTATAGCAAAGCATTCACACAGAATGCCTGGGATGGTAAGAGAGTGTGTGTGTGTGTGTACACGTTTCTGTGTATACCCATGTGTTAAATACCTTGAGGCAGATTCATAGTGCTGTTGAACACTTTTCATCACATCAGAGTTACCCATTTATCTATTGCTAATGCCATAAATTACAGCACTTCCTAGTACTTGGACTCATGTCAAAACCTGGTTAGGCTACCAAAAAAGCAAATGTACTAATACTACTACAAATAATAATAAAATGTATTTGTATAGCACCTTTTTTACAGAATGCTACAACAACCCATCATACAAGATAATAAATTGAAACAAATAAAAACAAGAAGACAGCAAGATAAGAATAAAGGGTAAAAACAGTAATAAAATAGGATAAAAGACATGTCTATAAACAGAAATTTTAAGAAGTGATTCAAAAAAGACTAAAGACTGCTTGCTACTCTCTCCAGACTCTCTCCCTCCATTCCTTAATGTCTTAGCTTGGCCCTCTCCTCCTGGGACTATTGGTCAGCTTACTTAGACTGACTGAGACCATAAAGTGCGCCACTTGCGTTTCTTCCCACTCAGTAATCACTTTAGCGTTTTAGAATGGAGAAATAATGGTATCGGCCGTTTACAGTAAAGTTGCTGACTCATTTGAAGACTGGCTTCATAATGTGACGTGGGATTTTTCAGCCTTTTATTAAAATCAGATATCAGCCATTCAGTGTTGCCCACTTCCACTATGATGGAGGTTCCTCCCATGAGGTGTCCCATGGTCCCAATGCTGTTTCAGATGCTTCTCCACCCTGACGAGAATAATATTCTTCCTGATTGTTGTCACTTGCTTTCGGTACATGTGGGACCTGATTTTGCACAGTCTGGCTTGAAGTCTGATGTAGAACCCACCAGCAGTTCAGTCTACTTAACCTCAGACCTGGAAGAAAAATACCTCTCAAACTGTCAGAGGGAGTGATGTAGCACTCCCACTTATCTCCTGGAGGAACGGGAATCGTGTTTGTGTCTGCGTTTGTCAGTTAGGGCCGTTGGCTTTCACCCATGTGGGAAAGTTGTTCCCTCTGCCTCTGTGTTGTTGCTATTTTCTGGTTTTACTGTCCCTCTGTTTGGCTCGTCAGGGCCGTTGGAAGCAGCATAGAGGGATTCCTCCTCTTCTATCTCTGGCGGTCGACTCGCTCCCTCCCCTCCCTGCCCTTCGTTGGAGGTCATTAGGACAAATGACCGTTCCCGCTTCTATTCATCCCTGCCATAATGTCCGTTAGCGCTGCTAGACACACTCCAGGTGTACGTCTCCCCCTCGGTGATAAATCGCTGGCCCGGATCCCGGCGACCCACACCCAGATGCCAGACTGACTGTCTAACCTCCCCTGTTGCTGCCTTAACGGGCCAACACTGGTGTCACCGCCAAACCCGCCCCGTGGTTTTGTGGGCCGCGGTTACTGGTGAGCCGCCAGTTGCCTCCAGTCTGCTCACGTGACTCCCAGTCCGGAGTCCTACCCTCTCTGGCAGTCTCACTCTTTCTCTGTCCCTCTCTTTCTGCCTGTCTTTCTCATGCTCTTGCTACCTCTTTCCATTTCTCTCCTCTTTGTCTCCTCTCTCTCACTGTCTCTTATTTCATCTGGCTGTGGATATTCACTCTTAGCGGAGATATTCTACTCTAAAACAAAGATAGCGGCCACCCAATCGAAAAGAGGGGCACTATGAAAGGTACAGTCCACCGTTTGTCTTCTCTTTCTCTTCCGGTCCAATATCGAATTTCTCAATCTCGGGCCTCTGTTTTTCCATTTTGTCTTACTCGGGCTGTGTGATTGCTCTCATCGCTTTCCGCGGCGGACGTATCCGCTCGTTAATGCACTGTGAAAGCCCATTTATCTGCCGCAGCGGGGCCAAAGGGCCAACGGGCCCGGGCGGCAGGCTTTGGTGCATGGAGAAGGGGGTCTGGTTTGTGTGGCGGCAATTTTTCCGCTGTTGAGTAGACATGTAGGTCATGGCAGTGTAGGACGGCGGGGGTGAGACGGGGAGAGGAGACTGGACAGGCTGATAGTAGGGGAGGGATGGAGGGGGAGTAGAGGGGTCGGAGCTGTCATCGATGGGTGCTGTCAAGATAAGGTGCTCTCCTGTACGAGCAGAGCTTCTGTCAAAGAAAATTCTCCTATCCGTGTCTTATCTTTGTCTTCTTTCCCTCTCTTGATTTCTGGTTTCTGGCTCTGTGCTTCTATCACCCTCTCTGATGCATACTCTTCTCCTGCCCGCTTCTCTCTTTTCTTCTCAGTTTCTCTCACCCTCTAACCTCTTTATCTCCCGCCCTTTTTTGAAGTCCTTATCTGCTCATGCACTGTGTCTATTTGTGGCCAGTGAATGACATCTTGAAGACTGTAGCGATGGCTGTTCAACGGTGAACTTTCCCCCGAGCTTGTGCTGTGTGTGTGTGTGTGTGTGTGTGTGTGTGTGTGTGTGTGTGTGTGTGTGTGTGTGGGGGCCTGATGTGCAGTTCATCAGGGGTGAGACGAGGAGTGTGTAGAGTGTTAAGCAAGAGGAAGACGCTTTTACCAAACTGCTCTCGCTTCTTTGGCTGCTGACCATGCGGTTTGTGAGTGCACAACTCAGCTGAAGCAACTTTGTTTATGTCTCATGATGTTGGGAGTGAAAGAGAGGGAATGTTGAGATGAGTTTTCACCCCTCAATCCCTCAGTAATTTGGGGTTGTGGGTGGCATGTCATGTCATATGCTTGTATTTCTGAATGAAAACTGTTGAGTTTCAGGTTAGATTCACAATCAAGGATAAAGACAGTGGCAGGGCATTGACTGGATTGTATTCATGTATGCAGCAATGTGCCAAAAGTGTTTTCTGTCTTTCTGTCTCCTAAAATGTTGCAAAAATGTAATGTTGAGCTACTTTTCAGATGATGGTAGGGTTGAGATTCATCTTTTTTTGTTTGTTTTGTTTGGTACACTGTAAAAAAAATAAAATTGAGAAAACTTGACCATGGTAGTTGACTCTTAAGTTTACTCATGAGTCCGCCTTTCTGTTTACAACCTAGAGTCTTGCAAATATGCAATAACAAGCTACTTTTCAGCTGATGGTAATGACGAGATGGAACTTTTTTTTGTTTTGATAAGCAGAAAAGCAGCTAGAGCAGGAAGCAATTGCTTTTTTCCCTTTCTCTCTCTCTCTCTCTCTCTCTCTCTCTCTCTCTCTCTCTCTCTCTCTCTCTCTCTCTCTCTCTCTCTCTGCCTCCAACCTGTTCGTGCTGTTGTTCCCCTTTCCCATCTGTTATTTCTTTGCTGAACACTGTTAAACAGAGTTTTATTGTGTCTCAGTTTAATTGGGTCTGGTAGTTCATGCTCAATGCTCCGTGTGAATGGCGACCCATGCTGTCGGATGGGTCCGGGGCTGAGTAGGCCCAGTCTGGTCCGTTCTGTCTCCATGCCTGCCTTTGCGTGTGTGTGAGGGCTCTGCACAGAGGAACACTTCAGTTGGAGGTTTTTGTATCAAGTTTTACACGATATTCCCTTTTAAACCAGAGCCGCTGAGTGTGAGATCGCCTGCGTGACTGACCTTTCTCAAAGTGAGGAATTGAAGGAGGGTGGGTTTTAAAAGTACAAATATTTCCAGTTTTTCTGCATCCCAGGACATTGTTGTGGTCCATCTGTAGCTGTTTATGGAAAAACAGGAGGCAAGTTCTTTTGCCCTCAGTTTTTTTCACTTGTGCTGACAGTACAGTGCGGTCGGGACATGTTAGCAATCAACATTCAGCCCTCGCCTAACAAGGGCTAAATTGAAATCACATTCGCTCCCACATTTCTCTGCTGGCTGCTAAAGCACTAATGTTTCTCCACTGCTAATTAGCGCTGGAGTTGCTGAACCCCTTTCAAAGCTTATTGAAAGTACAAAGCCTTGCTTCCTCGCCTCCGCTGGAGAGCCTAAAAAACTTGGCCCGGTGCCCACCCAGGCCTGCTTTCTCAAAGCAGCCAAAAAAGCATGAATCAATTTCAGGGTTTACCTTTTCACACAGCCATAAACAAATCAATCGGTGTGATATCTTGGAGAAGGAGGTGGTGTTGAGCCTTAAAGCCAACTAAACGGACCAGAAGTCAGTGAGGCTTGGAGTGGAGGCTGAGGGATTCTCTGGCTGTACCCGGTTGTCAGCACTAGATGGTGCTATTTGTTGTGAAACTCAATCTAAAACCAAATGAGAAGTCAAGTCTGTCCCTTTGTATGGTGATAAATGCATACCAATAATTCTAATGATTATGTAGCCCATGTGTCCCATACACTGCCCTCCACTAAACGAGTATATAATGAGAAATCACTGCTTCATTCTCACTGCCCACCTCTCCCCTCTTCCATCTCATCTCATTGACTGGCAGCCTCCCAGTGGCCTCTCCTTTGCCCACTGTGTCCTTTGTTCAGCGGCCAGCTGAAACGGAGCCCCGTCCTTATCTTTGGGTCTTTGTGTGTGTTCGATTCCCTTCCTTCCTCTCCATCTGGCTAATGTTGTCCTTCGCTGGGGTTTTGGACCTCAAACGTGTAATCATCAGCATGATGAATGAGAGGTTTGTCTGCTTGTTGAGCTTGGGATTGTTTAAGTCAGTCAATGTTTTTTTTTTTTTTTTCTTGTCTCATGTCTTGGACTGCTCTGAGTTCCCCCAAAAATCAAAATGGATGAAGAAAGAATACAAAGAATACAGAATCTTCCCCAGAGAAACCTAATTTCTAGGCGCGTCTATATCGATGATATACCGCCGTTACCCTTGCAGTACCTTTATGTCCCTTTTAGCACTTGAAAATTCTTCGGCCTCCATCTCCAAGCTAGGTGATGAAGTGTGTGGCTGTTAGGTTTGATCTCTGCATGTCAGCATTAAAAGCCCTGTGGCCCTCGCTGTGAGGACAGCCACGCTGCGTTGGCCTAGTTCTGTGGCATAACTCCGCCTCGTCACCGAGTTGCCTGATAGATATAACCCAGCACATCAACTCCTACTGCCTACATCGCTCACATTACTCCCAGTACTATGCATCCCACTGGTGTGACTGAGCCTATGGTTTGTTATTGCGATGGCGGTCTTTAAATAGCTTACTGAACTTTGCTGCAGCTTCCTGTCAGTAGACCTTGACCCACAAAGGTGCATGTCACCTCTGCACCCTCTGAAGAGTGCACTACTTTCCACTGCCCATTGCCAGTGGGAAGTGGGAATGAAGCAAAGACTCACGTACCAGTCTCATGGAGCAGTTATGGTATAGCCTAAACTGTGTCTCAAGCTTCAGATTTGGTGCAAAGGAAACAGTCTGTCTGCACGTAATTGTTGCATAGGTATGTCAATGGCTTGTTTGCTTCTAGCGGAGGGATTGTTGGCCCGACAGCTGATTTGATCCCAGTGAGCTGCATGGGGTCTATTTTGGGGAGATTGAGTGCTATCAAAACCTCAGTGTCGAGGACCTTAAATGGATTTTGCCCACTGGGTCCAGTTTCCTCCCTCTGCTCCAATTGGGCCACCTTCCATTAAAAAAAACAGGGTACCTTTCAGGGCCCCAGGTACATGTGAGAGGACAGGAGTTAAGAATTAACAGCTTGGGTGATTATAGCGTTTGTTGCAGCATTTTGGTATGTTTGTTGTGTCTAAAGTGTGTATTGCTGCTGTGACAGTTGAATATCACCCTGGGATGAATAAAATACCTATGGATCTGTGGGTGCAAACACACTTTGACACCCACAGGGAAGTTTATCTGGGTTTTGTTAAAACTTTCCATCCCAGAACTTAAATTGGGTATGTTTCATCTCAACCGAAGACCCAGACTCTTTAAAACATTCTAGTACTTTAGCAGAAACATACATATGACCCATAGTTCAAGTAAAGCTGCCATATATTTTACGGTGACTTTTTATGAATGTACTTCCACTATTTATTACTTTGGAGTGGAAGTACATACTGGAATCTTTCTTTTTTAATGCTGTTTTCCTGCATCTTGGCCTCCTCTCTTTCTTTCTCCCCATTCCATCTGCCTGTCACTGCTCCCCGTTTGATCGCCCACTCATGACCGCCGCTCCTGTCTCTCATTTGATTGATCTGGCCTGGCCGCTGATGGAGTGGGAAAGCACCGTTCTAAATTTATCAGCCCCCCCCCACCTCTAGCCACAACACATGCTGGGGGTTGGTGGAGGGGGGGGGGGGGTGGGGTGGTCGAGTTGAGGGGTGGTGGCAGCGCCTCTGGGCCTGTCAGTCTAGCTTTATGTCCCAGTAGTCACCGTCCCGCCAGCCTCCAGAGCTCTGACCTTCCCCAGGACGGTGGAACCAGTTAGACCCCTAAAAACCCCGAAAGACTTCGTACCCTTACATTCCCCCCCAACAAGACTTGAACCCTCGGACACAATGGCTTTCAATACAGCCTGAGAAGATAACCTGCATTAAAGAGGTAAGTTGCTTTTGTTCAATGACAGGTTTGGTTGTTGTCCAGAG
Organism: Centroberyx gerrardi; assembly: GCF_048128805.1. Classification (NCBI taxonomy): domain Eukaryota; kingdom Metazoa; phylum Chordata; class Actinopteri; order Beryciformes; family Berycidae; genus Centroberyx; species Centroberyx gerrardi. The sequence continues at coordinate 17,280,843 of NC_136018.1, read as the reverse complement.
GTTTCATAACGGCTTGAAGAGTGACTTTGGTGGTGAAAGTTTCTGCTTCAGCATTTCCATTGTCTCTTATTGTGATTGGCATCAATTAGATTACACATGCTTCTTAAGAGTGTCATTGATAGTGATGTATTCTTGGTGTTTTATGTACTTTGTAAGTTTAAGAAAAGTGCTATAAAAATGTAGTTCTTTATTATGTGTTAGGAGAAAAAACGAGTCTGATGGCAGTGTTTGTCTTATCTAATGTAAATTAGAGTAGTGGCCCGGAGGGGAGGGGATTTTGAATTATGGTATGTTGATATAAAAGAGTCTGGTTCATTTGAAGGTTTCTGATGAGGGTTTCAGATCCATTTTGGATCCTACTGTACCTATTTTGACAGGGAGCCGCCCAGCATCAAATTATAACTGTCCTCATGTGACTTTTAATGTCTGCTATCTCAGTGATTGATTACATGTGCTGGTATTTATGTTCAAATGTGGAGTTCTGCTTTGTAAAATGGTTTTATAGTTCCAGCTACTTGACTGGAAGTGATTCACTGGATACTTCCATAATTGCATTTACCTCAGCCTGGGTTGAAAAGTGAAAAGTTTAAGAATGATTGAAATGGAGATTTGGATTTTGGGGTAGTGAGCTTCTTCCATGTGTGATTCATTCAGTTGTGAATGGCTGGCTGGGAAACTACAGTTGTTCATTGTACCGCACCTGCTCTCACTCTGTCAGGCAGCGCTCTATTTCTGTCTGTGTATCCTAACAGGGCAACACACACACGCCCCCACACACATACACGTTTTTCCATGCATATGACCCTCTGTCCTTAATCACTAGTCATGTCCACTTTGGTTTTATCACTAAGTTCAAACACTCAACAATCAAAATGCATGTTATGATTCATCGGTTGCCTCTGTTAAGGTGTGAAGAGTTTCTTTTGATGTGATTGAGTGATTGATTACTGTCAGGAAAAAAAACATCAAAACAGGCACAAGCACGGTGCAGATTTTGCTCTGTTGCTTCTGTCTTGTTATGATAGCACCGATAACCCAGATGTGTGCACACACACTCATCTCTGTTTGCATTTCGGTGCATCATTTAATCATGACGCCCTGAGCGATGGGTTTATTTTTAGGGGGCCGTTCCAAAAATACACCAGCCCTAGTTCACAGTTACTTAATTGGCTGGGCTGATCTAATTTCCGGCTTGGGGGAGGTAAAGCAGAGCTGTGATGTTGTCGCTGTCTTGTGTTACACATTGTCAATCGCTGACCATCGGTCCGGCTGTGTCACCGTCACTTTTCTCAGCTGTTTGTAATACTGTCACGCTGCTGGGGGAATCACCCGGGTTTCACTGGCTTGGATCCAGAGCATCTAATCTCCTAGTTCTTGGATATGATGATTACAGGGGACTAGGGGAGGTGGACTGTGTTCACATGTCAGAGTTAGGGTTGTGTGTTGGAGTTAGACAAGGTATTGATGTATCTGTGTTGTAGCTGCATCTGTGACTCTGGGGCCAGCCGATCCTTTTGAGAGCCAATGTGTTATTGTCTTTGTTGGGGAATGGATGGCTCATTCACATGTCAAGATGGACAGATTGGTACCTTTTTGTCAATGTGTTTACCAGGAACTACTCTGTGTGTCTGCAGGCAGTGGTCGAGCCTATATGTGGATGAACGTCACATCTCAAAGAGGAGGTGTTCATGGAAGGGTCGATGGAGGCACCACTACTACACATGTCTCATACTGCTGTTCAAACCCTTATTTTAGCCTGGACGTCCCCTTGTCAGCACCCTGGGGTGGCCTCAAACACAGCGCTGACAAATTGAATAGGGCTTAGACCGTGCTAAGACTTTGTTTTGTTTACAGTCCTGTTGCCTGTCACCATAGACGGGCATTCACAGCTGATTAGGAAACGCTCACCCCATTTGCTCCATGCAGACTTCCCATTCTGTTAATTTAAACCGTTTGTCAGAATTGTGTCTATTTCAAATGGCTGTTTAGGGCACTAGCATACTATATACAAGAGCTGTGATGAGTATTGGGGTCACCTGACCTCGCTCACTCCTGGTTATGGTAACCGGACCCCCATCCCTCGACAGCCTGTCTGAGACCGAGAGGGGCAGACGAGGCTAGGATGAGGGAGAAGTGTCCCATGTCTCAGCTGTCTGCAGACCCAGGACGTGCTTATGGACGCGCTCCAGGCTTTATGCAGCACCCACAGCCTTGCAGGAGGCTTATTCCTGGTGGTCTTAGACGCGTAGGGTCTTAAGTGTAGATTTACTCCTCCATGACACCGTTTTCTTTATTTTTAACCCACTGCCCCCAGTTTGCAATCTAATTAGCGGTGCTTTATGAAGAGCTACTAATAGCGCAAAGTACTTTGAGCTGGGGTCTCTGCCCTTGGCGTTGACCTCAGACTTGAGCTCTGGCACAAGCTGCAGTACAGTGTGGCTAGTCATTCATTATGCTTTGGTCATAGTCTGAGAACAAAACATGTATGGAGGAACATAAACACGGCTGTGGCACATAAATACATGCATACAAAAGATGGGACATTGTTAAATTGACCTTATACTCCATTGAAAACATGGAGATCAGACACACATGAACACACACACACATCCTGTACAGGTGTGCAGAGGGAGATCAGAGAAAGCAGACTCCAGTGCACTTTGATTCGTTTTTTTTATTTTTTTTACCCAGAATCCCTCGAGCTTGGTCGTATGCCTGGTTGTAGTTATCGCAGCACTAACATCATAAGCCCTGTCCCAACTGAGCTGTGGAAATGAAAAGAGGCACAGCCATGTGACAAGCTTCATGTTGATTGGGTTTTGGACTTTCCCTTAGAAGTGCCTCTATTTTGGATGAAGTACTGTTGGATTTTTTTATTTTTTTATTTTTTACACTTTGGCTTTCATCGGCTGCACTGGGCTTCAGCAATGGGATTTGAAGAGAGGAGGTGGAAGAAGAAGACAGAAAGTGAGGGTGAACAGTCTGTGGCGACATTGTGGGGCCATACAGCCAGCTGTGTGTTGACAATCTGTCAACACTGTCTTTATAGATACAGACTTATGAACACACACACACACTCATGCACACAAACTTGGACAGGACATCGCTGTGGAAAGGAGGACTCATCGTGGTTTGGGTCCCTTGGCGAAAAAGATATCCAGGCAAAAATTGTAAAATTGAATACGGAGAAAGAGGGGGCCATAAATGATCATACGCTCATACTGATCTTCATGTAACTTATATGACTATTCTAGTTTCTCCGGGCTGGTCAAACGTCCTTAACTTATGGAGTACGTGTTATGATCTATGCCAATAATAATATGCTTGTTTTACAATATTTGAACATAGCAGAAACATGCACTATTGAGCTCATAGTTCACTGAGTTCCCAGCTCTTTCTGTGGAAATAGGTGTGTCGTGCCAGGCGCCGCCGCCGCCGCTGCTGCTGCTGCTGCTGCTGCTGCTGCTGCTGCTACACTTGGTTCAGTCCACCAAATGGCAGCCTCCCCTCCGCTGGCTCACCTCGCGTTGTGTCGTCTGATCCGGACCGCTCTCTGGAGGGAAATGAGAGAGATACAAGCTTTTCCAGCAGCGTCTCCATCCCCTTTTACCGTTCCCATCTCTCTAAACGGAGCAGGATGACAGCTCCTGGGAAGGTGTGCGGGGATGGAAACGACACCAGGAATTCCCTGGCAGGCGGGATCGGTGAAGGATTCTGGTTGCTGTAGCTGTCCTGACCAGATGTGCTGTATCGTCTCACACTCAAGCACACACACACATGCACACGTGTGCTCATTTAACAGCAGAACGTTCTGTGGGTGTGTGTGTGTGCAGACTTGGGTACAGATCTTTCCCCAGGGCTCCGTTTGAATCAGATACTGTAGACGTGTATTCCAGGATCTCAGGTGCATCACATGCCTCAAGGATCACATCATCACTGTGCACCAGCAACAGATGGTACTATACAGGCTTTTATATTAAGATATTATTCATGCATAACAATCATGAGTAATGTATTATTTTGTGTACAGAGTGTGCAGTCCACTCATATTTCGCATTTTTATTCTTTAATTATAAGGGGAAAAAGGAAAAATCCATCCTAAAACACTTAAACACTTAAAAAATCACTTATTGGCAATGTACGTTGCATTCCTGGATCCATTTTGTTGTTGTTTAGTGGTGTGTTCTTGTTCCCAGTGATAACTGGCCAAATGTGTGGCTACAATGAATTTTTGTAGCAGAAAATTTTGGAAACTATCTAAAACATCAGGTTTGCAGTGTCAGTCCCTCTGAATCAAAGAGCTTTCTAGCCTCACCATTTTGCACCGACATTCAACAATCATGCAGGGAGAAATCCATCGTAGAGGAGGCAGAGAGACCAATTTCTCCACTGACAGTCACCTCAATAGACCAGAATGCAATGCAGCCATGAGACATTGCATTTTGAATATGGGGCACAATTCTTCTTCGCTTTTTCTCAACCAGAAAACCTGTCGCTCTGCTATTGCTATCACTATTACTCTCTCCATCTACATGTATAACCCACAGCAGCAAGTTCATGCACGTTCTCTGGGGGTTGCCGAAAGGCATTCTGGGAAATTTAGGAATGCACTGAACATCACAGATTGATGATATCTAACAATGTAAGAGTGTCCGAGGGTGAAATGCTTCTTTAACCACTCAATTATCTCTGGGCACTGTCTTGTAACTGTTTGGACAAAGGACTCTTCAGTCCTCCAGCGAGTGATTGCAGAAAAAGATGTTGGCTGTAGCTGCTGCACAGCGCTGGGTTTATGCTGAGCCTTGTGCCGCCCTGCCAGGTTTGAGAGGCACACATTGCTGCACCCCTCGGAGCGCTGAGGTCCCTGCTTAAGACCTCTTATCTGTTTTATTTTGGGAAAGCCATGCTGAGGTGTGTGTGTGTGTGTGTGTGTGTTTCTGGAAGGTCAGCGTTATCTTGGTGCATCTATTTGCAGCGGTGCGACTGTAAAGTTTCAAAGGACTTGAGGGAGTTATGAAAGGAAGTTGATAACGAGGTCTGAAGCCTCTGGTCCACGAGTGTGTCTTGAAGTTTAGAGGTGTGTCATATCTGACCTCAGAGGCTCCAGCAAGAGTCAGGGTGCCAGTAAAGCAACATACACACAGTGATATTTAAGCTGGCCGACTAACTCGGGCGACTAACTTGGGCCAATATTCAATATTATCAATATGTTGTGATTACTGTGATATTTTCTTGGTCCCACATGAAACCTAGACCCTGTATTCAAATCCACAGAGTCGTCACTGAGGTGTTGGAGGGAGCATATAGTTTCTGAACACACCTTTTTTACTATTCAAAAGGTCAAAGGGCTTCATACTGAAATCCAATCATGCCTAGTAAAAGATGCCTAGTAAAAGACACCAAACAATATTGCAAATGGAGTTTTAGCCTCGGTCCCCCCGCCTCCCTCTTAACTCCCTTTATGCGTGAGTATGAATATCTTTACCTTTCCTTCCCCGCCTCCCCTGTCTGAATTTACGGCCATGCAGCGCAGGCGCGAAGTCTGTTATGCGTCTGCAGAGACGGCATGGCCGGGTGCGCTGGATCCCTCCGCCGCTCTCTCGCCAGCAAAGACGGATATCTTTCCTGTGGGGTGCCATAAATCTGGACTTTATTTCTAAGAGGGCTGTGAGAGAGCGCAGAGCAGGAGACGAGCCCTGCTGATGCTTATTTCTCTCTCTCTCTCTCTGTCGTTCTCTCTCTTCCCTCTCTTCCCCAAAAGATTTTCCAACCGTGAAGGTGGTGCAGCCATTAAGTATTTCTACCCCGGCAGACCTGTCGGGATGCCTCCGCGTGCTAGAGGTCATTTTAAGTGCAACACGGACCTGTCTGGAAGTGTTTATCTATTAATGACCCACTGACTGCACATGTGAAGCTGTCCAGGCTGAAATGGCTCGACTTTGAATGTGTGGCTGACTGAACATCTGGGTTGATGATTAGTGGAGAGGCGTGGCTCTGTGGTGTTATGATATTAAACATGGCTCGCCTTGCTCGTTGCGCTGGTTAATTTCAAGATCCAGAAGTGCCTTTCTTGTAGGGTCAGACCAATATATATGAATCTGCCAATATAGCGGGCTGATTTGGCCTTTTATTAAAAATCGGTCAGTCAGTTTGTTTGAATACATATTAATTATATGATTGACCAGTACTGTGGTCATTAACCAGATTTTTTTTCCAATGCAATGTTTCGATTGGATCCCACACAAGTATGCATTAATAATGTTTAGTGTGTATTATCCCGGTTTCAATGTAGATTTGTAGTTTCCCATGGTCTAAATGCAATTTCAGACGCATAAATTATCGGCTGTCGGCAGCTTCAATCCAAAAATATCGGTTCTGTATCAGCCTTCAAAAACCCATATTGGTCTAACCCTACTTTCTTGGAATGCCTTGCTGTTCATGCCTTTATCAATTTCACCACTTTGTCAAGTCTTGAATTACATTGTCAGAGATGGCTTCTGTTTTCATTCTCATCAACCTTTGATCTAGTTTCTATGCCTCAAACCATTTTAGGCCAGTTTACTGTAGATGTGTAAGCATTTACAGAAGCAAACTTAAATCAGCTTCCATGAAGCTTATAAACAAAGTAGATGATTCCCTACCTAAAAGTTCTGGGAGTCATAATGTGCATTAGATTTTATAGACTGAACCAATAGTTTGAAAGGTCTATATTTTTACAGTTAGGCTCTACAGAGTTTGTCAGATAAAGTTTTAAGCCCTTTATGTTTTCAGCTGTATAATCAACAGACAGGTTAGGGTTAACTCTCAGAGTAAACTCTCAATTGGTTTACCTCAGTTTGTTTGTGGTGCGGTTGCCTGTTTGGCTGTGATGTGTAGTAAAAGTAATCCCTCTTAATGCAGCACTACAGATGTTCGCATTCCTCATATCTGCTGCTGCATAGCTACTAATTAACACCGACCTATATGAGCATGGGGCTGCTTTCCTCGGGGCCATCTGTGCATATTGTTTTGCCTAGATGCTTGTATATACTTTTTTGTGTCTATGCCTTTAGGAGCCTTATATTGCTGCCTCAATAAATCCTCTGATCCACCTCAAAGAATAGAGAACATGAGCGGTGTTGCATCACAGCGGCGGCCTGTTCGGTCTTGCCAGTCCTTGGCAGCGAGGAGTCGTCATCGTTAATGACAGGGTAGAAGCAGTCAGGTGGTTTTGTAGGCCTGATCTCATCCCTGTAGCAGATGAGTCATAGAAACAAACATTAGCCACAACTCTGACTGCCAGACCGCACATAGTGATAGACGTAGTGACGATGACGATGGCGAGGATTGTGAGGCCAGGTTTGATATGTGTTTGATTGAAATCGACAGTGATCCTATTTTTAATCCTATTTTTATGCTACTTGGAGCATTCTAGCATCAGTAAATCATTTCCACATACATTTTGAGACATTAGTATAATTATTGTAAACAAAGAAGACCATCGCTGACAACATTGGCAGCCTCTGCTGGACTCTACATCAGTGGTTCTCAACCACCTGCCAGCGAGGCCCATGAGTCTGCAGGTTTTCATTCCAACCAAACACTGCAGCAGCTGATTTAACTGATTCCGTGGGAAATCTGCTGAATTGCTTTACGGCACAGAACGGGAACTATACACAACTTTATTCCAGTTCCACTACTCTAACTGAATGTTTTCATCTTCATGTTGGTTTACCTGGTCAGAATGCATGCACATTGGCTATTTTTGGCTCTGGTCCTTCTTCTTGCTCTTCAAAACAAATGGACCGACACCAGATAGAGGGGGAAGGGGACAGGTAGCAACATCCAGGAAGCACCGGGATTTATGGGAAAATATGGTTTTAATTTTGAAAAACACAAAATACTAGCACCTTTGAGGCAGATCATGAAGACGACTTCTTAGATCCTGTAGCATGTAATAAGCTGAACCACTGATCTCCAACAAGGGATCAAGCTTGCAACCATTGTATCCAAACATTAGACAAATAAGAGATTTCTTAGGATTTGCAGGCAAGTCATCAGAATTGAGCAGCATGAATCAGTCTGCTGCCACCCTGAATCTAGTTTGACATTTATGATTTGCAGTTTCAGTGTGTTTTACTAGGAAATAAATATTGGGCAGGACCCCTGCTCACCCCCTAGGGCTAGTGCTGCAAATAACAGGGTTCAAGTGTTGCGTGCAGGTAGCGCTCCCATCTTCTCACCCCTAGTGTGAATTGGCAGGTTTGCTTGTGTGTGTGTGTGTGTGTGTGTGTGTGTGTGTGCGTGCAGTTCTGGGCCAGATGAGCTCACCTCTGCGAATCATCCAAATATGCCACCTCTTAATCGTACACACCCCCCGTCTGGCTGCGCTGTGTACACTCACACACACACCTGCATAGACCTTGATAGTGAGACTTGACAGATTAATATGATTTGACAAATGTTATGATGTGATAAGACTGTTCTGCATTGGTGTTGCTGAAATGCTCCAACAACCTGGCTTACATTTACAAGAAGTTTTTAAAAGTCCGCTGAGATCAATGTTCATGTTCTTGTTTCTCTGGAAGAACACAAGTTTTCTTTCATGTGTTTCTTCTCCGGTTGCTATCCTGACCGCTCCTCCTCATCCTAATTGAGAAACCGACACTTGTGACCTCCGCTTCCCATCCGTTCGATCTGGCCTGTGTAGATGCCCGTGTGTTTGGCGGTGACAGGTTTCGGCCTGTGTGCTGCAGCGAGATAAGATAGCGGTCACCGTTTTCCCCCAACAGCATGTGAAAAGTGTTATTGGGCTCTGCGCCAGTGCGTGTGTGTGTGTGTGTGTGTGTCTGCACGTGCTTCTGTCCTGTGCTTGGCGTTCAATTACAGCCTAATCATATGAGGGAGCGGGTTTACACAGGCTCATTTCCCTCCGACTCACGGGGAATATCAATTTGCGCGCTCTTTGGGACGCACACACACACGCAGACTTTTGATGAGTGTATTAAAAAAAGAGTGGAGAATTCCGAGGCTGTCAATAAATCAGCCTATTTTTCTTCCCCCAGCACCTCTTTTTGTCCGTTCTAGGGATAACCAAAGCATTTAGCATAATGATACCATTACTCACAAGCTCCCATAGCAGAGCGCACAGCTGATTTCACATTCTCTCAGTTTGCACGCTCTCTTTCTCCGTCTCTCTTCCTCACTCTCTTGCACTATTGCTCTCTGTCCCACTCACCTTCTCCTCTCTTCTCCTCTCTCCCACCTCCTGCCTGTCCCTCCCTCCATCTCTCTCTCTCTGTCTCTCTCTCTCTCTCTCTCTCTGCATGCTGCCCCTTTTATTTTTTTGAGAGATGACTGGAATTTCTCATCCGGCCGAGAGGGTCATTTGAACTTTCTGCTCTTCTCCCGCTCACTTTTATTTCCTCTTCCCACCCGCCCTCCCTGCTCTCTCCCCCTCTCTCTCTCTCTTTCTGCCGCTCTGCACCGGTTTCTTTGGCATCCCGCTCCTGTCTGCGAGCCAAGGGAAGGCAGCACCCTCCTGGGACTTCCTACCTCTCCATCTCTCTCTCTCTCTCTCTCTCTCCCTCCGCTCCTTCTCTCTATCTCACGCACTCTTTTTTTCCATGAGCCTCATTCTGCAGGATGCAAGACACCAATCTGTTGGTGTAGAAGGGATGGGGCCTAATTTGCTTGCCTTGGCTAATGAGCTTAGCCCGTGCTGAGCAGCTTTTTAGCCCTGCAGGTTGTTTTAGCGGGCAGCGGTTAGCCCTCAGTGGTTCGGGAGCGGGGCCAAAGCGGAGGAGTGGATCACAGAAGGGGCAGAGCTGCAGCCACAGCCTTACCGCTCCTCTCTGCCTACCAGGACCACTGCTACTTCTCCAGCACTGCTGCTGGGACGTGGATCAGCTCTCTCTCTCTCTCTCTCTCTCCCCTCCCTCTCCCTCTACTCTAGCGCTACCTGACTCCCCTCCCTTCCTCCCTCTCTCTCTCTCTCTTCCTCTCTCTCCGTCCCGGGGCACTGACGAACTGCTTTTTGTAGCTGCATCACCTCCCAGGCAGCTTTCTGTCTGTTGTCCCTCTTTCTACCCCCTCTTTCCATCTGTTTCACTCTCTCTTTCTTTTCACTCTTATTCTCTCCATCTGCCCCCCCCCCCCTCTCCCTTACCTTGTTGCCAAAATGTACCGGAACCCGTGGATCTCGAATTACCTGAGCCACGTCAAGTTTTGCAGCCAAGGTAAGGGAAGCAGCCCGGCGCCGGGAGGCTCGGGGCAGAGCTTGAGATTCGAAGCCTGGGCTGGGAGCCTGGGACGGGTGCTGGAGCTGTGCGAGGGACTGGGAGGCTGAGCCTGGAGCTGGAGGGAGTTGGCAGGCAGCAAACTGCAGACTCCCTTCCTCTCTGCTCACTGCCCCGGTTTCCAGCCAGCTGTCCTTGCACTGCAGCTGTAGCCTCCAAGGACACACAACGTAGCACAGATAAGGGACTCTTAACGCTGCAGGAGGCGGTTTCAGGGAGCCAGCTATTTCTGGGCTCCGCAGCTTACTTTGTCTCCGACTTATTTAGGAGAGTTATGTGGTTGTACACGGACTGTGCATGTATGGACATATTTTTAGGCTTTTACGTGCGCATTCGTGGCTGCGCGTGCTTGTGTGTGTGCACACGTGAACCTGTGTGTGACAAATGAGAATGCGTTCTTGACTGGCCACAGGTCGGTGTGCGTGCTGGGCTGCCAGTGGTTCTCATTCCCACTCCTCTCAGTAATATTTCCAGAGTGCGGAGTGAGTGTTGAGATCTGGCCTCTTCATGGGTTAACTGGCTGGGAATCCACAACAGGTGGCTCGCAGTTTCAGGCCATTGCGCGAGCAGGGAGCCGGGTTTCGGGGGAAGGGAGCTGCGCAGAAGCTCATTTGGGGGGTTTACGTTATCATTCCACATTTACTATGCGTAACTGTGTCAAAACATGCACTTAGCTCTCCACTGCCTTCTCTTTTCCACATTTCAGTTCGAGCCTGGCTACTGAGACTGAGCGGTTTTGTTTACTCGTTGTTGGTGTTAAGGATGTAATTGGCTTATTGTCACCTCCTTTTGTTAAATCTACTGTTTGTTCTGTCTGGCTTGGCCTCATCTAATTTGTGATTCCCCCTCTGTGTTTTTTTTATCGCTTTACTCCATAAGCCCCTCTCAGTTAGTCCTCAGTTACTACTTGGGATTCATAGAAGGCAGGGCAGGTGGGCAACTGTTGCGGGGAGGGGGGCTGTTTAGGCTTACACACACACACACCCATATAAAGTGTGATGTAATGCCCATGGTTAAGGAGTGACACATTTCCCTTTGGGCTCTCTGTAATCCCAGGCGTGGAAGTTAATCCCATATCTCAACTTGGACATATGCTCACCCCCAACGCCTCTTTGGTAACCACAGTGTGTGTGTGGGTGTGTGTGTGTGTGTGTGTGAGCACAAGCAGTATGTGTGGCTGGTTATAATTAGATTGACATCAGCTTCATTTTTATTGTATGCAGTCACCCATCTTTTTGTCGTGTATAAAGCCTGCGGGGTTTGATCAGTGCCTCAGGTTAGACTACAGTTCATCAGAGTGGAGGATTGCCAAACACAACTATCTTTCCTTCTGTACAGTCAGTCTTTGTCCCTCGCACCTTTTGATATCATGACATAAAAGGCCCTCCTCACTTCAGAGGCTGAATGGCACTCCAGTGAATCATGAAATCATTTTATCCCCTTGTTTTATCAGTGTCAAGCCGCTTTTACAGCCCCATCAACACACGGGGCACGGTGCTGAGGAATTTTTTTTGCGCATTCCCTCCCGGCTATACCAGCCATAGTGTTTCTGTAGATTACAGCAGGCATCAAAGGCTTCGCGACATCTGTGATCATTGCGGAAGGTTTTTATGTCTGTGTCTGGAATGACGAATGCGTTCAGGCACTTTTCAAAAGGGTCGCCCCTGATGGCCCACATGCCATTACATATAGGCTGTATGAAGTGTTAAAGGAACGCAGGTCTGGGCTGTGGGTGACTCTATATGGTTGACAGGCCAGAGGGCCAAACAACAGCCAGCTGCTCCAGAGGGACAACACACTAGCACCAGTGCATAGCAGCTCATTATGGCTTTACATTGGTATCTGGCTTTGTTTCACACTCTGTTTATGCTAATATCAGCTATGTCAACGATGTGGTGTGAAAACCTTGTAACTCTTTTTTTTTTTTTGCAGTTGAATGGAAGGTGATTTATGTGCTGAGTAAGTTCTATTACCCCAGGGCTTATGAACCCCACTCTGAGCCAATTTTGTAGTTGCAGATAATGCGTAGGTGTTAATGGAAAAATCAGAGATGAGATTTTCATCTGCCTTTCGCACATGGCTAGATATGTGAGATTGCTGCATAATAATATATGCATACAGCTATGCGATGTTATTGTCCCATTTAGGAAGCAGTAGCGCTTATGAGACTATGATTCTTAGACTCCGGTACTCTACTTAGAGCAGTGTCAGCTTAATCTCCGTACCATTGTCAAGAGAGGATAGCATCAGCAGCCGATAACCAGGATTATGATTCACGGCTTGCGTGGAACGAGCCGTGTTTTCACCCGCCGTATATTCCACCCAGCTGAAACAATACACGACCATCCCAAACAGATCCCGGCGCACAGCCTTCTCCAAATAAGCCCTCTTCTTTCTTCTCAAATGATGTTTTGCTTAAGTAGGAGGGATTTAAGCATCAACCCAAACATCCTTAATAAGGACTAACAGATCTGGAATGGGGGGTTAGGGGCGGCTTCAGGGAGAGGTTGGTGGGGGGGAGGTGGGGGGGGGGCTCTAGGGCGGCCCTGAGGTGAACTCGGAGGGGTTGGTCTCTGGATGGAAGTGGGACCACATGTTTGTCCCAAAATTGCCTGCTCTGGCCACTCGGAGGTCCGGGGCAGCCAAAACCGCACGTTTGAGGTTTGGAGTCAATAACCGAACCAGGCGCAGACATTCCTTAAAGGGATGTTGCAAAGAACTCGCATTCCTTGAAAGGCTGTTTATGACGCTAAATACCCATTAATGCCTTTTCTGTCTAGGTAATGAGGTTGTATTTCTCTGTAGGCAGGTGTTTATCACATTTTGCCCTTGTTTACCGACTCTGGACATTTTCCTAATAGATACCAGACTTTAATAGGTTAGAATGGGGACTCTTGTGTGTACCTGTAATCTAATTGCAGAGTGTTTTATCACATCGCGCTTCATGATGGCATGTTTTTAAAGGCTGTAGGTACTGGACAGTGTGGGTTAGCCTTTGTATTTTAACCATTTCCCAGCCCCGCTCTCTTCATGCTGTCTCCCCTCTCTGTATTCATGGCTAGTTTTAGAGATGATGATGTGTTTGGCTGCTGGCTCTGTTCCCAGCTATACAGCAAGGCAACCTTGACGTGTGATCAGACTTTACAGTGTCTGTCTCAGTGACACACAGCCAGTCACTGCTCTGTCGAACGCCTTAAGCTATGACCTCATGCACAGCACATAGACTGACACTTAAGATGGAGACAGACTGTGTCTCTGTATGTAAGTGCACTGTGATCTGTGTGTGTGTGTGTGGGGAGGGTGTGCGACCCTTTTGGCTGCACACTTCACTTATTTGATGTGATTCAGTCAGGCAGCAGATTATTGTTTTCCAAATCATTTAATTTCTCTGTGGAAGTCCACTTAATGAATGTGGTTTAGTGCCAAGGCCCCCTAAGACAGACTGGCCGTTTCACCTTAAGATGCCTATCTGCAATGTGCGCTTGTTCATTAAAAGCTAAAATTGAAGTTCGAAATTGCACTTAGCCAATGAACAATATGGCCTGACTTTGAGTGTTATTCTCTTTTTGTTCTGTCCATAGGGCTTGGGAGTGAGACCCCCATAAAACTTGGCAACCCCAGATTGCTACAGAAGAGGGCTCTGAGGTAAGATATGGGGGGAAACATTTTTTTTTTGTGTTTAATATGTTTTCATAAGTTCTCAGTTCTGATTGGCTGAGTCGCATTCGAAAACGTGTGACCACATAAGTGATAATTTAAATATTAAAGGTGCTACATGTATCATTTTAACATCAATAAATCGTTACCACATACATTTTGAGACATTAGTATAATTACCATAAACGGACAAGACAATTGCTGAGAAGATTAGCAGCCTCTACTGGCTTCTACACTGCATTTTACATTGTGTGCCACCAGGTTAGAATTTGCTAGGAAACCTGCCACACTGACAAAGCTCCGGTGCTTCAGACAGGGCCGGTCTCCAAGCTGAGTGAGAAAGTGAAAGATAAGGTCACTTTGCTGCTGGGCTGTGCTCCCTACTGCAGCATTAGCAGGATTGCTCAGCATCACATTATTGGCCGGGTGTCAAATACTCCACCCAGCCTACACACACAGCCTCCACTCTATATATAAAGTTTCCTTTACGCCAGTGAGAACCACGGACACACTGACACCGAGCTGAAGCCAAAGTGTTTGGGTGTGATTTGGACTAGAAAACAATGTGCATCCAGGAATCAGGGGGTTATATGTTGGAAGCGATAAGATGTTCAACTATGAAAATAGATGCTGTCATTATAAAAAAAGACTTATGCTTGTCCTCACTCATGGCTTTGCACAGCATATCGGTGTGTTCACTACTCTGTGGTGAACGAGTGTTGGAACGGACAAAGCCGCAAAATCATGTTTTCCCAATTCTTGACTGTTTCTTCCCATTGATAATCCGCTGCCAAATTTTTATAGCTGTATCATAACTTCGGTTGTGGTTTTTGAATCGGGTCCACGAACGACTTCAGAATATTTGTGCGAGAGAGATTTTCTGTGTGTGTGTGTGGGGGGTTGAGGTGGGGGGGTTTAGGCTTTCTCATAAAATCTGGATAAATATTGGGGGATTCAAGACTTGATGCAATTTACAGTAATGTATGACGGGGGTTGAGAAGCGAATATATTGTTTGGATGATTAATTGCTTGTTGTTGCAGCTCCATCCGCAATCCGCTGGCTGATTTACTAGATTCTTGAACATCATTCAAAACCGATGCTTCCAGCAACATTTTTCCTTTTTCTTTTTCTGACTTGGATGACCCTCTGATCTCTGAGAAATTCAAATTCAGTCAATGAGCCTCTTACAATTGCTTACACTTCCAGTCTATAAACAAATCCTGTTCCCCGCAGCTCAGCGCTGTTTCAATAACAGTATGGTATTTTTCCTGCACCCCTCAGCTTCCAGAAAGAGTTCTCATTTGACGAAAAAGACGACCCAGCCAAAAGCACCAAGGATATAGATGTCAGTCTCTTGGCCAATCTCCCCAAAGGTGAGTAAGGGTTTTTGATTTCTGCTTGCTTGCAAACGACCCTCGCAATGTCCACTTTCCCAGGGTTTGGGGAGGTTGGGGGGTAAGCTCTCTGTTTTGCTATTGTGCAACAGCAGCCTCTTTGCCAGGTGGATTCGTGTCCAGATTTGGCTAAAACTAGTTTTTCTAACAGCACAATCCGCACATATCGTATAATATCAAGTGCTGCAATCTCCATTTTCTCATGCAGTCTCCATTTCATCCAAAACACAAGTCCAGTAAAGACATACAGTCTGTTAGAGGTCCTTGGGTCTGTTTGTGAAGTCCCACTGGATGGTGAATACAATGACTTGATGAGCTGTTTAAGGCCCTGAAGGCCACTCGTTGAGTTGTTATTGACATGTCCAGACCACTAAATCCATACTGTGGGTTGGGCATGGAGCAGGAATGATCTTAGCTGTAGTGTAGAAGTCTCTAAATCTTCTGTGAAATTGATTTGGATCAGATTGAAAGGAGAATTGGGCATTGTAGAGCATGTTTTGCAGGGCTGTAAACCCAGTGGAACAGACTTGTGTGTGTTGCGTAACCTCACTAATGGAGAGGATTCTTCTATTGTAGAGGAGTTATTCAGCTCAGTCCGGTTCAGACAGTATTATAGTACATCACTATACTCTAGTCGTAATGGCAGTAGGCAATCCACATGTCCATATAAACTGTTCTTTGTATTTTTTCAATAATGTAAACATAACTTTTCGCCCCATATTGTACGATGCTTTTGAGGGTTTTTTTGTATAATTTCTAAAGTTCCTATGCTCTGCAGTGTGGTCAGACTTGTTTTCTATTCATCTTACATGAAGACTTTAAATAATAGACAATACATTTCTTGATTAAAAAGATTCCAAACAAAAAAGTTGTTACCAAGATCTTACCCATGAATGTCCGTAACTATTTATCACTGTCTTGGCAGGAACACAGTCGCGGTTGTCACATTTTTACAAGCCAGCAACGCGAAGACAGATGCATTTGTTTTCTGTTTGTTGAGCTCTAACAGCTTTGTCATGTCTTCTTTTGTTTCTTCTTTTAGTCTCTGAATTGAGGAAGCGATTTGAAGGCATTACTACAAGCGCAAGTGATTGGGAGATGAACAGGTGAGAAGATGATGATGTATTTTTTTTGATAATGATAATGTTGTGGAGGATAATAACATGTCTGAGGTTGACCACTTCTTGACCACTTCTTCTCCTGTCTGTCCTGTGTGTGTGTGTGTGTGTGTATAGGAAGGAGCGTATCGCCCGGCGGCTGGAGGGAATAGAGGGTGAGGTCCACCCGTCTCTGTTGCCCAGCTTGGTGGCCAACCGGCTTCTGGAGGAGGACACACCGCGCTACACGAGGGCCTCCGACCCCTGTGAGCCCTGTGGTGGTGAGACAGTACAGTACAGGCTTACATTAGTGTTACAGCACAGACATAAATGGAGAAAGCTTTTATAGGTAGATGGACATGGATATAAACACTTCACATCAAGTCATTTACCCAAAATTAGGGATGGGACAATATATATTACTATATATCGCGTTCTAACCCTAACCCTAACCCTACCGCCACTAATTTTTATTACTTGTGATTGATATGATAAATTGGTTTTTAAGTAATTGATGGCATATTACAGTACTGTTAAGGTTTTCATCTTATTAATAACTATCGAGATAATGTATTGTGTGTGTAGTTTTGGCCAAGATAATCGTACAGGCTTACCCAAAACACACACACACACATAGAGAATAGAATAGATTGTTTCACTCTGTGGAAGTAACTGTCTCTCTCTCTGGCCTGTAGTTACAGTCCAGCGGTATGGCTTGGAGGGCTTGGAAAGCCCAGACTTGCAGCTGAGCGCTCCAGAGCGTCAGTCCAGAGCCCGGTGCCGACCCGAGCCTCAGTCCTCCGTCCACACCGAGCCCGTCTACAGCTCGGGCTCCCCCACCGACGCGCCGGAGCTGGAGTCCAAGGCCGAGCGCATCGCCCGCTACAAGGCGGAGCGGCGCCGGCAGCTGGCCGAGCGCTACGGCATCTCTTTGGACCAGGAGCCGGACGCGGACGTTTCCTCGCGCTACGCTCGTGGCCGGAAGGAGTCGGACGCATCGGAGAGGCGCGGCAGGGCGGAGTCTGTGGGGGAGGAAGGGAGAGACGCCAACACTTCCGTCACGAGCCCCAGGACGAGCCGCACGGCGTCCCAGCACAGCCACCCCGACCCCGACTACGAGCCGGGCCGCTCCAGGGTGGACTCCTTCACAGAGAGGGAGAGGCTGATGAACCTGGAGAACCAGCGCAGGGCTCTGCAGGAGAGGGCTGTCCCTCCTGAGCCACCGTCCTCCTCCTCCTACATGGACGTGACATCGCTGTCTTCATCCTCCAGGGCGCCCGCTAAAGACTATGCAGTCACAGGAGTGCCACCCAGCTCGCCCAAGCTGAGCAGGCACCCGTCCCTCCCCTCACCTAAACATGGAACGTCTCCTGGGGACCTGTTCATCGAGCAGCAGGCCCACAGCATCCTCAGCAGACAGGGGTGAGTGGTCCTGATGCTTGTTTTTCTCTGGCCTCAAATTTCTTAATCTGTCTTTATCCCCTCAGTTGTCTCTCTCTTATCTCTTTCATAAATATATTGGAAAGGCATTGCAAAATTGCCCAAAATAGATTAGCTTTTAAGTCCTTCCACTTCTCTCAGTGTTTTTGATGCCGTACCTGCTCTAAACCCCAGATCCCAGCTTCCCCTCAGACCTGTATACACAATGGAGGGTTACCATTTGGGACAGAACACTGCTTTATCATTCCCTCCGTTAGATGGACTAGCTGTGACAGCATTATCCATCAGGCTGCCTCTCCCTCCCTCCATCTCTGTCTCTGTCCCTTTTCTCAGTTCATGTCCAAGGTCGTCCTCTTGGCAGGAGTGCGGCTTCATACCGGGTCAGGCAACCTGAGCTTGTTCTGGAATGATCTTTGAACTCAGACCAAGTCTGACTGAGACCCACAGCTGGGCCCACTGAACACACTGCACACAGATTAATACAAAATGTCTGTTCATGTGTGTCTTTGTGTTTCTGTTCCAGAGGTTTCAGGTGGCTTTGTTTAGAACAGCAAATTGCTGTAATGTGTAATTCCCAAAGCTTAAGTCATTGGCCAAGCTGTTGTCATTTTGATTGGAAGGGATTTTATTTTGAGGGCTGCTTGGATGACAGAGTAAACCATCTTTACACAGTTAGTGTATTGCAAAATTGTACCTTTTTAGATGTTATTCACAAGATGCCAGGATGGCGTTTAAAGATGGAGATAAACACTTGGTTATATAGGGTTAGGGTTGCTGCTCTGTAGCTGAGCCTGCACTCTGACCTCTGACCTGAAAGAGAATTGCTCCTTTGAGGATCATATGCACATCACAGAAAAAGATACACTGACTGTACAAAATATTAGGGACACCCACTCTTTCCATGAAGTACAATGATGAGGTGAATCCAGGTAAAAGCCTTTATCCCTTATTGATTTCCCTTATTAAATCTAAACCAATCACAAAGGAGGTGTAGATAAAGAGAGGAATGAGACAATTGAGACAATTTAAGATGTGGATTGTGCAAAAGGGGCTGCAACTCAACATCAGGAAGATGTCCCTAATGCATGGTACATTCTGTGTATATACTCACACACCGTTATACACCCATATTATAATCCTGTCCTGCTCAGTTTTGATGTAATAGCCAGCCCAGCCCAGCCCGGGTCTGGGCCAGGCTGCAGCGCTGCAGTCTGCTGTTGCTAAGTGAACAGTTGGAGACGCATGCTCCGGCTCCACACCCTACCAGGCCGTCATTCTCTATCTGTCTCTGTTTCTGTCTGTATCTCCCCCTCTCTCTCTTCCTCCGTCCCCCCTCTCTCGGGTTTCAAAACTTGGCCGGTGTGTGTGTGTGTGTTTGTGGCGGGGGGGCGGGTGTTGTGTTACAGGGCGGCTCAGTGTGACTCCACGGTCAGAACCGTGACCCACAGCTGGGCCTGATCAAGACCGGCGAGGCCCGAGGGGAAAGACTTACACAGAGTTACAGAGACCTTCCCCTTTACCCTCTGTTTGTCTTTCCAGGGTATCCGCATGTCCTTAAAAAGTCTGGGAAGAAGACTTAAACTAAATTAGCTAAAATCTAAGGCTTTATAAAGTATTAAAATGTTATTAACAGCTGCTAATTGAGCTAGGTTTGACACCATAAATGTAAATGAGTAAATGTTTAAAAAATCTACATTACATACGACATGCACTGCAAAATGATTGGGGAAAGGTAAACTAGACAGACAGCAGTAAATGGGCTGTTCTCCTTTAACAATTAATTTCCTGTTTTTCTTATACAGCCTGTTTAGTCTCAGAAATTTCATTAGATGTTCAATCGGAAATATGCTGGTTTTGTTTCTGTTTTGGTTTTTAAATTGCTCTTAAATTCAATTCCAGGCAGCCTTAAAAAGGTTTTAAAAAGTCTTATATTTGGCATTCTCTCTCTCTCTCTCTCTTTGCATCATGAGTTCCCTTTGTGTATTTCTGAGTGGGGCGTGTTCCCTGTTTAGCTCGGGCCTGCGCTAAATGAAATGGCTCCGGCTATTTGTCTTTATTCAACATCAGAGGGCCAGCATGACTCACCTGCCTGTTGGCTCTGGTGGAGGGAGATGGCATTTCCTCTGAATATCTGCTCCAGTAGATAAGGCCTTAGTTACAGTCAGGACTGACTTCAGTGAAGCTTTTCTCTGGACTCACTGATGCATAGTTGACTTTTAGTGTTTCATCAGTTGTACACATTTGTCTATACACCAGTATGTAGCCATGTGCGTTCTGATATAACATAGGGGTCATTGCATTTTATAGCCATTGCAGTTCATTTCAACAAACGTTACAAGGGAGGTCCATTGTTCATATTTTATGGCGCATGACGCTTCTCCCAATACCAGAATAACAATAAAACGGCTCCCCGGGGAGTTGAACATGCATTCGAAGTAGGATCCGGCTCCTCGCCAAGCCCATTCTCACTCTGGTCAAGCTCGATGTGAAGTCAATGGTGTGTGCTTGTCTGCGTGTGTGCTCCAAGAAGACGAGTGAGCATTGAGTCTAGACTATTGCCCACCCACCCGCTCTCTCACATGCTGTCTCCCACCGGGCTTTCATTGGTGCAGTGCGGGGGCGAAACAGAGCAGCGATTGGTTCCTCCAGACCGATGCTGAGGGCGACACCCACTCCCTTATCAACTGGCCATCGAGGTACACCCAGGCTGGGGTGGTTGTGTCTGACCCCCCCTAATCACCCGCCATCCTCCCATTCATCTGGACTACCCATAACTCATCGACCCTTATCAGCAGTGCTTCTTAAACTATGGGGCAGGACCCAAAATGGTTCCCTAGAAGACAACCAGTACTAGCATCTTTTAATGATCTCTCGTTGTAGGGCGAAACATTTACTCAGTTTGGGTCCAAAGCTGATTAAAAAAGTTTAAGAACCCCTGCTTTTGAGTATTGAGTCACCTGACATCACCTCATCATCATCAGTCATCATAAGCCCCAGTTCCCTTGGGTGCGCACCATAACATCATGTGTCATGGACATGTTGCTGTGTTCAGTTTAATCCCCACGTGGAAACGAATGTTTGAGGAACTATATAGAAAAAATGCATCAGACAAAAGCAACGCAGGATAAGATAGATGGCAGTGATGTCGCAGTATAGTTTCGTTTCCCAGAGTAACTCTGGTTTTATATCGATGACTATGGATTTAGTGTGCTTTGCTTACAGTAAGCACCTTTTTGTATCCCTTTCTCTTTTGTTCTCTCTCACACTCTCTCTGTCCTTCTCTATTTCTTTCTCTGTCACTCTCTCTGCTAACGTAGCAAGAAGAAGATGAGGTAGATGCTATATTAAACAAAGGAAAAAATCCCTTTCTGTCTTCATGCTGACAAGCCTTCATACAAAAAATCATGTAGATTAGAGCAGGAATTGAGTGCAGTGCTTTGTCGGCTCCTTTTTTTTAACCAAGGCGCTGATAATCTTCCTTTTGATTATGTACAGATAAAGAGATGTGCATATTGAGTGGCAGCAGCTTTTTACAGTTGTAAATGATGCGAGGGTGTGTGTGTGTGTGCGCTTGTGCTACAAATGTTAACCGGCCCTCTCTTTCCCTGAAGAATCAGAGTTAGGGAGAGGCTTGCCAGGGAGGAGGGCCACCAGAGGAGCCCAGAGCTGGGAAATGTAACAGAAGTTCCGGTGTACCGCAGACACCTCCAACCCCAGTCCCAGACTTCTACGCGCTACCACACAGACGCTCAGCTAGCCTACTCCCACCCCCAGCCCCAGCTCACCCGATCTGGGCCACCTGAAAGCCAGGAAGGCGGCGGTTACCCCAGTTATCTGTCCATGGCCTCTGGGCCCACTTCCAGGGCCCTGCAGCAGCAACAGCCCCAGGAGGAAGAGGAGGAAGAGGCCCAGGACGTGAAGACGGAGGGCCTTCTGAAGAGCAGGAAAGCGGTGCTGCCTTCAGAGATCCGCCGCAGGGAGAGGAGCACCGAGGACCCGCGGAGGGGCAGGGGGGAAGAGGAGCAGGGGGCACCCAGGGCTCAAAGCCTCGGCCAGGCCAGAGAGGTGGAGGCAGACGACCCCACGAGAGGAGGCCATGGAGGCAGAGGCAGGCACAGGTGGGAAGATGCAGCAGAAGCACCCAGACACGCAGAGCACATCTCCCGCCTGCAGGCAGCCGAGAGCAGAGCCAGGGAGCGGGAGAACGCCATCTACATCCACAGAGGCCCGGCCGCCACCCACATTCAGCCCAAAGCGCCGGTGCCACATACAGCGATGCCGGAAAGTTCCAGCTCCAGCGCAGCCTTGAGTCGCTCCATGTCAGAGAGCGGGGCTCCGCGAGGGCCCAGTCAAAGGCACCCGCACCACCAGACCCAGGACCCCCGAGAGGTCCGGGAGGGTGACGGTGTCCAGATGTGCAAACAGGAGTTCAGTAACGGAGAGAGTCAGCAGGACCCCCGGATCTCCGTGGCCCAGCTCAGACATTCCTACCTGGAGAGCACCACCACCCCCCCGACCGGCCGCAGGCCTGAGCTGTAGGTGGTACAGTAAAACGCTGCACTGGTGCTGCCCGCTGGCTGGCTGCTCTGGAGCTCGCACTGATGCTTGTTACCTAACATCGCCTGGCTAATGAATGACTAACAAACAACTAAGTCTAGGGTGATAATAACCTCAGCCTACAATGATGCTATTGCACTATTTCTAATCTGTAGAAATGGTACTCATGCATTAATCGCATAACAGTAAGCTTCCTATGATTCCTTGTAGCTTATTGGCACTGTGTCTTGTTTGGTCCACATCTGGGGCCAGTCAAACTGTTTGTGCGTGCCCAATCTACCAGAATAATCTGTGCTCTAACCACTAATAAATTAGCATGACATAGCCTTGCTCACATACTCGATTTAAAAACCAGGGGTGTGGTTGCTGTACAGAACGTTCAAAATCTAACCCACGCCTCTGTTTTTAAACAATTCCATTTTTGCTACTCCCTTTCTATCTCTCCCTTACCACACTGTATTTTCTCTTTCCTTTGGGTATCTGTCTGCCCACCTTGGTCCCTCTGCTGGGTGGCCCTCCAGCGAGGTTGAGGTGGACAGGGTGCCCGTGGGCTACGAGGCCCCTTGGAGAGGGGAGAGGGACAGGGGGCGCAGGCCCAGGCAGTATATCTGTCCCGGGGAGAGTAGAAAGACCTCAGAGAGGTTTAGGACGCAGCCCATCACCTCTGCTGAGCGCCAGGAGACTGATAGGTACTGCACTGGACTCAAGTATGCATGGCTGTGTTTGCATAGAGAGCGAAGAAGGCCGGGAAAATGTCCATATGATCATGCACGTAAAAGAAAATCATTACATAATGTTTGCTCTGTGTCATATTGTTTTATAAAGGGGAAAAATGTTAAATTCTGATCCGGTTTTGCTGAACTAAGCCGATCAATAATCAGTAACCTAATCAACTATTAACCTAGTGTACTGTAAATAATTCTGTAGTATGTGGTAAATCCATAATCTGATGAATGCCATAAGAGGGAACACACACACACACACATACACATACATGCAAACGCGCACTCTCACTCACTTTCCCCTAGACTTCCACCTTGATTTTGTCCCTCAGTCAGTCTAACAGGGCAGCTTAAAGGCCAAAGGTCCCGCTGATTGGGCCTTGGCAGCGGCCATCACATGTGACCGTACCAGGGAAGCATGAATCGGCCTTTGTTGGTGTTCACTCTCTGAGACCATGGAACCGCACAGACTTCTGTAATGCCGTCTAATTCTCCAGCTTAGTCCGCTCTGCCAGACTCGGTTTCCCCTTAATTTCTTCCCCTAACGCACGCCGTCACATTAGCAACATACCTCTGCTCTGCTCCTTTTCACTCAGTCTCCTCACCGGCTCTGTGCGTAGTCCTCTCTCTCCTTTCCCACTGATCACCTGAACCACCGATCACCTTTTGGTTGTTGCATGGATATCAGTAACTTATGCTGATTGTCTCTTTCTTTCTCTGCCTCTGAAGGTCCTGTGTGAGTTCAGAGTTTGCCAGCACTGAAGGTAAGTAGTGCTTTGAACATGTCTTGACAAAGATTTGTGTGTTTTAGACCTGAGGGTAGAATTTGGTTCTCACAGCTATCTGTAACACTGTTCGGAACATTAATGATTTAATGTATTCTCATAAATGGGTGGAATGCAGTCATACTTGTTTATGAACACCGTTAAAAACATCCGTGAGGTATTGCACTCATAAAATATTATAAATAATTGCGCTACCAGGCAAAATGAGAGCTTATATAATAAACAAGAAGAGCACTTAACAGTAACCAAGAGGGCATTCTTTACTGTTACGATGGCCAGGAACTGTAATGTGGCCAGGTATGAGGCAGAGCAGAGTTACCAACATGTGTGCTGACTAGAAGGTTTTCTACAAACACGTGTGCATACATCAAGAGAAATTAAAGACCAATAACTAGCTCCCTTCTTGTCGCAAGAGTTGGCATAGCAACCAGTAAAGCTTTATGGGAACTATGAGCACAGTTGGGACACGCCTTTGACCAGTCAGATTGCTTGGCTGAGACTAACCAGTTGCATAATGTATGATGGCACATTTGCAGCACTGTGAATATTTCTGTCACATGGGGACTATGTTTTTAGCTTCAGCTTTCAATACATATGGTACATTTTAAATCTTACTAGATTGACTTGCTATCAAAAGCAAACATTTACAGTGTATGTCGGTGCTCTAAAGGGTGAGATTGTTGCCCAAACAGACTGGACACACAGTGCAGATAATGTGCATATCACTGCAGTGATCTAAGCAAATTGAATTTCATCAGTCCTTTAGTTTGGGATGGGCAGCGTTAATGATGCTGATGTAAGCATCCAATTCAGTATTTGCATCAGCTGAATTGCTTTACATTTGAACTAAACTTAATCTTTGCAGTGTTTCAGTGTAGGAGGGCTGGTATTATCATTCAGCAGCCAAATACTGTTACTTAACCAAACAATGCTGTTACCACACCCAGTCTGTGAATATGGCCAATATACTCAAGTACAAGAATTCCTTTTTAATTTATTTATCTGCCAATGAAAACAACATGAAGGACGTGGTTATCTAGGGTTTAAAAATTGCCGTGAGGCTGAACGCAAATAAATAAAATGCGACTTTCCAGTGGGTTTATATGAAAGCCCCAAGAATAGACAAGAGGGTGGAGGCAACGCGACTCAAACCTCTTTGTGCAAGGTCTTATTTTTTAATAGGAAAGCACAACATTTTGAAGTGGGGTTTATAGAGTCATTACTGGTGCTCACAGTAGCATAACAGCACAGCAGCTCCAGCGAGGGCAGAACCAGCTCATCTGCTTCTTATAAGCAGACGTTCACCCGGGACGCTTTTTATTCTGACTACAGTGAGAGGGAGGAGAGCTCAGCACAGCGGCGTCAGTCAAAGGGAATAGTTGTTTGGTGATGTCATGTCATGTGTCTTGCAGAGCGTGTGTGTGTGTGTGTAGCCATGCCTCTCACACCTGTCTAGCTCTGCACAGTCTTCCCAATGACGCCAGTCAAGTGTTGAGACGCGGTTTATCTTTGCTCCCAGGTATAAAGCCAGATGGTAATGACGAACGTAAACAAAAACATTTAAGTACATTACACCATTGCACTGTTGTTTAGAGAAGAAAAACACTTATTGTATTCCAATTGATAGTCCATAACGTGCGATATCTCGGGACACTACAGGTCCAATTTTGATGAAACTTGGAGGAATGATGCATCTCACCACTGCCTTTCTGCATTTGTAAAATTATAGTGGTTGGCCCAAGGGGGGTGCTACAATTACAGGTCAAAAAAACTATTTTAACAAACCATATCTCCACACTGTAAATGTGATCGCCATGAAATTTGGTGCAAATATCTAGCTGACCTTGCTCTAGGACTATTATTGCACACCATATTGGATTTTCTACCTTTTGAATTTCTTGAAAAACAGCTTTTCCCCTAAGGCTTTTTCATTTTTTAGACATCAACACTAAACTGAAAAGACTGAGATACACCTAATACAAAGTTTTCTGTTTTCTATACTATATGCATACACATACATATTGCTCCTTAATTGTAAACAAGTAATATTGGCCTTATTTGTGATGGACAGATCATTCAGTAAGCTTTTCCTCAACTCCAAACTTACATTCTAAGACAGAGTATGTTATTCCGTTTTTTTCTAGATTATTTTGCGCTTCTTGGTTTTAGTCGTGTGCTTTGGAGAGGAAATCATCCAGTGTTTCCAACGTCTTTGTGCCCTCTCTGTCTCTCCCTCTGTAGCCGATGAAGAGAAGCTGGATGATCGGGCCAAGCTGAGTGTAGCAGCCAAACGCTCTCTCTTCAGGGTAAAGTTCAACGCCTGCCTGTTTGTCCTGCCATTTTCTTTTGACCTTTTATACACACAGTGAGCGAACATTCCTCCTCTTTGACTCTGCACATATGTCTGCGGATTACATGCTGGTATTGAACAGCGAGCACGGAGAAATGTGCTTCCAATCAGGGACACAGACATTGACACCGTGTCTAATTTTCCATTTGGATGCCTCTGTCTGTCCTCTCCTCACGATGAGGCTTTCGAAGCCGGACTCTTGGAAATACTCTTGACTCGGTTTCATCACAGACATGAATCAGACGAGACAGATAATTCCACTGGAACAAGCGTTTTAATGCAGCACATTTCAATCCACATCTGTGGAATTCACCCCAAACATGCACTGTAGTCTCAGTTGCTTGTGCTTAAGGCGCTGAATACTGCAGTTACTATACTTTAATTGCACATTGTCATACAGAGATTATCTTAACCCACTCAATCATCATCTGTCTTTGGTCAGTCAGTGTTATGCAAATTTGTTTAGCCATATATTACCTTAATCTACTCTGGTAGCCCTATTCAGTCATCAATCCACTCTTGCTTTCAATGCAAATAATCCTTTGTTGAAGTCTATTAAAGCCCTGTGTTTTAACTGTGTGTCACTTCTGCTCCAACTCCACAACACTTGAGTAAACTCCACTCTGGGATATCCCACCTGGCTTGCAGTGAGGAGAAATATAAAAAAGTTAGACTTTTATCCATAATGATTTTCCTTATCTGCCCCGCCATTCCCACCCAGGAGTTGGAGAAGAGCATCGATGGCGGAGCCCCTAAACCGCGGTCGAGGAACGCAGCGGTGGAGAGGCGGCTGAGACGCACCCAGGACCGATCCAGAACCCAGCCAGTCACCACCGAGGAGGTGGTCATCGCCGCCACGTAAGTCTCTACTCCAAACCCTCAAACCTTAGCAAAATACTGCACATTTTAAGATCTTGATTTATCTTATCTGACACATTCTTTTCAAGTAACTCCATTTGAAGCTTGTAAAGTTAAATCCAGCACACCTCAAGTTCTTCAGAAACATAAAACTTAAAGCTGTAAGCTCCAGCAACATTTTCTCAGCCTGAAACCTAATCCATCACCTTTTCCGTTCTGGAAGTGAACTGAAATTTCATTTCTGTGCAAAATTCTCCATGAAATTAAATTTTGGATTGATCCTCCATCCTCCCTCCTTGATGCTTTTAAACATTGGTATAGCCTGGAGTATTAGGCATTCAGATGTTCCAAGGCCCTCAGTGATTGCATTGATACACCCACTGTCTATCCCTCAACATACTAGATATTCCCCTCCTATAGTTTGAATAACCCCTTTTTTATCACCTGGGAGTGATCTGGTTCTTTCCTTCTCTGTCACCTGTGTGTTTCCTCTGTCACCCATGTGTGTGACTGTGTCCCTGTCCTTGACTACACTCTGTAGTGTCCCCACTCCCGTGCCACAAGCAGTGACTGTTCACACTGCTGTAGCACGCGTGCCTAGCCCTACCCTAGTCTGCAGCACTCTGCCGCCATACAGGTACACGGCACACGCGTGTGCATGGGTATGAAGGCTCACGCCGGCCCCAAGTGACTAACACGATGGCATGAACACCGTACACCGTTGTCATCTCAGAGTGGCAACTGAAGCAACTTTAAAATAGTCTGTGTGTTTGATGGTGTTAGTGGGTTTTACCCTGGAGGATATAATGGATGTAAGTCCTTGGTGGATTTGCACGTAGTGACGCTTAATGTTTTTTGACGTTTTGGTGCCCTCCTGTGTGATTGGAGGAAACTACATGATTTGTACATCTATATGAGGTTTTATTGAATGGCTCAGAAGGCTATAGGGATTTACTTTATCAACCCCTTTTGTTTGTAGTGGGCATGGCTCACACTGCATGTCTAACAACCATTTTAACTTTTCTTTTTATTTGATACCATAATGATCACATTGTTCAGCCTGCATTTTGTATCTTTTTGATTTCAGATGCACACAGCTCCACATTGCTGTCTGCCTGTAGCATGCCACTTGCTAGCTTGCATGTGCTGCTTCCATGTTTACCAGAAGTCTCCTCTCCCTCTCTTTTCCTCCTCCTCTGTCTCTGGGTGTCATCCACCCCCCCACCCCCCCTCCCTTCTCAGCCTGCAGGCGTCGTCGCAACAGAGCGCCGCGGCCCGGGAGCAGGCGCGGGAGGCCCGGCAGATCCAGGACGCCCAGGAGGCCCAGCGCGCCAAGCAGGTCTCCCCAACGGAGGTGAAGGGCCAGAGCCAGAGCCAGGGTCAGGGTCAGGGTCAGGAGGAGCCTGACCTCTGCACCCTCAGCCTGGCGGAGAAGATGGCGCTGTTCAACCGGCTGGCCCAGCCTCCCAGCAGGGTGACCCGCACCAGAGGGGACACACGGCAGCGCAGGTCCAACGCCCGCTACCAGACCCAGCCCATCACACTGGGTGATATGGAGCAGGTGGGGGAGGAGCTAGATGATGTGCAATAGAAAAACAGACTTTCTCTTCCTACTCAAGTTTACTGGAAGTCTTGTAAACTTAGTCTTTCTAACTCTCACAGCAGTGCTACCATATCCCTTTTCTTTTGTTTGAAGTCTTAGAACTGATAGGTTTCCTTTCAATTCATCTCCTTATCATGTAGATCATCAACTGTTTCAGGGTGTGTGTTAACATGTCTGATCTTTTTATGCTGAAGACGCACTGCAAAAATATTGTTTTAAGGACAGACTTGTAAAACCATGCTGTAATGTACAGTATAGATTCCATTCCAGCTTCCCCCAGAGGGAACTACATGAACGGTGCGTTGTAGCATGTGTGTGTTTCCGCTCCAGGAGCCCTCAGACATAGAGCTCAGTGATGAACAGGAGCTGTGCGACAGCCCGGTAGAGCACCTACAAGTAAGGTTCCTCCATGTCGGGCCGTTGTGGCACCATGCACTTGCCTGAGACAATGGAGGCTGATGCAACTGCGGCGACACACTTGGCTATTCTCAGAAATGGCCACATGCCTTATGACGCGTTGTGCGGCAAAAACATCTAAGTTTTGGTCCATGTTGTGTGATTTCATGGTGTATGTATGTACGCCGTATTCAGCGCATGGCCCAGCTTGTAAGTAAGTGTGACTCAGTGCTGCTGTGGCTTACTGTACTGAGCGTCAGCCCTTCATCAGCCTGCTGTGTCAGCGAGGAGGCTGTGATGATGCTGCTGCTGGCCATATTTCAGCAAGGCATGGGCATGAAAGAAGCCTCTGTGGCGGAGGAGAGGAGAACAAAGGGAGTTCGACCCTTGCTCACCGCCAAATGGACTGAAAGCAGCTATTTGTCATCAGCTCACTGCAACTGTTTCAGGGAGGCGGGGAGGCGGGGAGGCGGGGAGGCGGGGAGAGAAAACGGAAGCAAACATAGTAGGAATTAATGGAACTTATTAACATAAAAGACTGTAGTTTGCCGATCTGAAATATGTCTTTATGAGGCTGGTTAAGTTCTCAACAGTTGTGCACTTGGATATTTACTTGCTTCCCGTTATTCTTTACTCAACAGAAATCTCAGTCTGTATCATTATGTGCGATCAAATTGATTTGGTGTTCAGTAATGGTTATGAACTGAATCTTTTGGCTACAGCTGGATGCATTGTGCCCAGGGTTTATATGTAGTCGCCTATGGGTGTTAAGGGGAGTGCTGGCATGGCTTTGTGACGTGGGCTGCGACTGACCGGGTAGACAGGCTGCCCTTTGATGCTCAGGAAGTGCAGTGAGTCAGGCAGTGATTAGTCAGCGTGATTCTCTACCATTGTGCGAGTGTGTGTGTGTGTGTGTGTGTGTGTGCCTTGCCTGGCCTGTCTCTCAGTTAGACGGGAAGCCTCAGTGCTACGGCTGCTTCCCCTGCACCGAGCTGACCCACTTCTTTCTTTCTGTCTCCCTCTGCCTCTCTCCCTCTCTCTCTCTCTGTTTCTGCCTCTTTGCTACACAGCTTCAGAACGGAGCAGGCTCCAGGTTCGGCCACCTCCCTTCTTCATCCTCCTCCTCTTCTGCTCTGAGACCAGGAGGCACAGTCTCCACCGACCACGCCGGAGACATCCACCTAACCCAGGTCGCAGCCCAGGTCGCAGCCCAGGCCGCCCCCGCCCCTGCCTACTACGACAGGTCCCACCCCAGCCCCCCAGCTAGGCCCACAGAGGGCCCCGGCTGGAGGTCCCTTGGCTCCGCGGACCGCCAGAGCCAGCCCCGAGCCGGCCGAGCCGTACCCCAGGGAGAGGAGGCCGATCTGGGAGGAGGGGGGAAGAGGAAGCTGCCCTCTCCCGAGGCAGCAGCCAGGCAGGCCGCCCTGCCCCAGCCCCGCGCTGGAAGAGAGAGAGTGGGGGAGGAGGAGGAGGAGCAGCGGCTGGCCAGGGGGAGGGGAGACGGAGCGGTGCAGAGCGCAGAGAGCCTCGCGCTGCAGGAGAGGCAGGAGCAGAGGGGCTCTCTGAGGGAGGAACTACATTACCCAGACAGCCACAGGAGCAGGGCCACCAGTGCAGGTAAGAACAGACAGGGAGTTTGAGGGGTTTAATTAAGTTTTGTACCTTCTGCTTTCTTTTTATTATAAAATGATGTCTTTGTTGCTATTGCAGAGGTCACGCCTTAATGTGTCATCCTCTCTCTTTCTTGCTTTCCCTCTTTAATTCACTTTTTCTGTACAGTATGTGTATTCTGAATTTCTCTTTGGACATTTGACAAATTACATTAGCTGAATCTCATGTCCTGTCTTTCCAAATTTACCCAGTTAGCGCAATATCATGCTCCCTGTGCCAAGAACTTTAAACCATATTCATAGTTACAACATCATGCATTGAGACTAGGGAAAACAAGACTGTAGCCTATTGTGGTTTTTCTGGTGTACAGATTTAGTCACTGTCAAAGTCACACTTTTATTGAATGCTTCTTGATCTAATGCTGCATTTTTGCTCCATCTGTAAGAAGAATTGTTTGGAAAAATCAAGTTTTGCTTGTCTTTTATCCACAACAAAATACGAGGAATTGTCTGGTAATGAGATGGTTGAGGTTGAGTTACTTTGATTTTACAGTATACTTATTTGATTCTACTCTAAAACATTCATGAAACAATTGTGACGTAGGATAAGTGAATGAAATGGCACTCGTACTTCTGTAAGTATTTATAGAGCAAACTGTAAGACTAAAGCAAACGCCGCTGTTAACTGAGGAGACAGACGACAGCTACCTTTCATTAAACCACATTTCCTGTGTCGTCTGCGAAAATGTTGTTACATGCAGGCTGTGGTTTCCAGGCTTTCCTTCATTTGACTGAGCAGAAGTGACTCTCAGCCCGTCACTTGGTTTGTCGGTGTGTATCGTGTGTTCGGCTTGTCCTTTAAGCGCAGAATCAGTCAGATGAAACATGTCACAAGCTTGACAGAGAGGAGTAGTAGGGATGCAGAGACAAAGAGCAGGCGGCAGCGCCTCGGAGACAGAGCCACAGAGAGAGCGACAGTGTTTCTACAAAGCAACGCGAGTTATTTGATTACTGTTGGTTACACAACACGGAGAAGTGAGGCAGGGAGGTTTGGTGCTGTGAAAAGTGTCTGTGCGGCTTCTCACCAGCGGATGAGAGCTTCTAGGTAAGTGTGAAGGGTATTTTCTCCCACGCTGCTTTGTGAGCTTTGCTGCTGAGTTTGCATTTGGTGTGTGTGTGTGTGTGTGTGTGTGTGTGTGTGAGCGAATTGGTGTGAGATGGTGGAATTTTGAGAGGTGTATTCCAGACAAGGAAAGTCAAGGAATTTGATGAATTCTCTGGGATAGTCGTTGGATATCAGGGATTTTTACACATGGGTCACTTGAATATA
The DNA here is from genome assembly GCF_048128805.1 of Centroberyx gerrardi. Taxonomy (NCBI): domain Eukaryota; kingdom Metazoa; phylum Chordata; class Actinopteri; order Beryciformes; family Berycidae; genus Centroberyx; species Centroberyx gerrardi. The sequence goes on along the minus strand of NC_136018.1, from coordinate 17,248,766 downwards.
GCAGAATGTATACAACTTGTTTCACACATTGATTACATTAGATGGTGGATTTTAGTTGTTTTCTCCACGCCAGGTCCAACTGTAGTGGAAATCAGACTACTTGCCCCTTAAAAAATGTTCTGAGCTGAAAAACAACATTAACAAAATCTTTAGGTCATGGATAGTTATGGAAAGTCAATGGGAACCCTGTTTAGAGTTGTACAGCTGCTGCTCCAACCTGCTGCCTTGTAAGTGGTTATTGATTGCACTCTCTCATCCCCTTCCTGTGTTTGTGTGTGTGTGTGTGTGTGTGTGTGTGTGTGTGTGTGTGTGTGTTTGTGTGTTTGTGTGTTTGTGTGTGCGCACGTACTCGCAGAGCTGCCGGAGTTCAGCGTGGTAACATCCAGAGCAGCGTCTTGTTCTCCCAGGAGTGTGTGCCAGCCTCCGGCGGTGGACACACACGCAGACGGCAGCGGACACACACCCAGCCTGGTCCAGCCTGAGCAAGGAGACGAGCTGACCGAAGCGATGATGGCCAGACAGATGTCCATCAAAGAGAGGTGAGCCGCAGCACAGACCACTGGAGCTTGTTAGTTTATAATGACTTTGTTGACGTCTGGTTTTTGGCTGTGTGTGTGGCAGAGAGAAAATCTTATCACCTGTTTTCCCATTATGCTGATAAGTAATAATATTGTGTGCAAAGGGTAAAGTTGCATTTTTCACATTTTGTGAATCCGAACTATGATGTGTGCAATTACTATTACATCTCTCATTAACAGATATTAAAGCCTTTTTGGTCAACTTGGCATGCAATACATTTGTTCTGCATCAGTTGGTAGTAAATGAAGCCAAGAAAGCTAAGGTTGAGGGATGAGAGAGACTCACTTTGACTCTCCTTATGAAATGTAGGTTAGAGGGAGAAAGAAAAATGAGATCATGAGGACGAGAGGGAGAGAGAAAGCTTGTGGGTTATTAGAGTTTGTTATTTCGAGCTGCTGCTGCTGCTGCTGGGCTCCCCAGGAAGAAGACGGACAGTAATATCAACAGCAGCAGCAGGTTGGAGCACTTTAATCGCAGAGCTGGAAGGGATAGAATGGGCATTCCCATTTGTGTCAGCTGATGACTTGCCATGGCAGAGATGAAATTTCACTAAACATCCTGCTGGCAGTCCAGTCATTTCAGCTTTCTAAGTGTCATGCATTGCCCACACATGCTGCTCATTTCATGACTGATGTGGCATTATCAAACATCACATGTCAGGTATGTTAGGTGTACTGAAGGAGATTACTGTGATACACCAGTGATTGTCCATTCTGTGTATTCTCATTCTGTGTTTCTAACCTTGTTCCTTTGCCCAAGAGGGAGCAGGAAATCTGGGTTAGGCTGTTGCTCAGCCTGGTTCTATTAACTGTCGCTGCTCTTCCTATGTACGATCATACATTCTTTCATGTTGTGCATCATTTATGTGATCTACAAATCAATAAGTCCTTTAAGTTAGCATTTAATATTTAGTTAGAGTTTATTTCAAGTACATTTTAACTTTATGATTGAAGCCCTGTATTGGATTCCCCATCTAATGAAATGATTATATAAGTCCAGTTATGCCAGCTCACTGTGTTAACATGCACAGCTTGCTGGTTTGACTGGTAAACACGGCAGGCTGTAATCAGGCTATAAATTGATTGATGACATAATGGAATTACATGGGCTTCTACACACTGGTGAGAATGACTGTGTGTGTGTGTGTTGCCTCTGTCAGTGTCTGCGTGTATGCAGCCATAGCTCTATGTGTGTACTCAACATACTTGTGTCACATCTCGCACATTCTTTCATCATGCCCGCATGTCTCTGAGCCTCTCCCTTTTTAAAAGGATTTCACTGTACGTCGGAGCGAGGCCTCCTCTTTCAGCTGTATCCCCGATCCAGCTGCCGATGTCCATTCAGTGTTACTTTTATCCTGTTTTTTTGCCGTTGTTGTGAAGCCCCAGGCCAGAACAGGACGTCCCCTCACTGGGTCACAGAGGGTTGGTTGTAAGAGGGGAAGAGGGCACTGCCAACGCCCCGACCCCCTCCCCTTATGGGTCTCTGTCAAAGCCCATCCGCTCCCCACTGAAACATAAGAGCTCAATAACTGGACCTCTGTTCTTTAGACAATATGCTTCAGTATGTTTTTGTAATCCTCCTTGTGCATATGTAATCCTATAATACATTTTAGAAGTATACCATACAAATATCACAACTATCTCTATAGGAATATAATATGATTTAAAGAAATACTATAACAATACCATATGATAAGGTAAATATATAAACTCACTACTGAGTATATAGCACAGACACACAAACTGCATACTTGGTACTGTAGATACAGTATGTCTACTGGTAGCCAATGTGACTAACTTTGTTAAAGCCCACTTGTTTCACCATTTCTACTAAATTTCCTTCAGTAGCTAAAATGAAATCTCAGCACTTCTTCTAGTGTTTTAACTCCCCTTTTGGAAACAACCCCTACCTAAAAGACAGTAGAAGCTAAAGAGCTAACACGCTTAGCGCGCTCCCAGCTCCAGTTACAGTGACTGACATCTCTAAGTAATGTTTATCTCTTAAGTGTACTCTAGCTGTCACCGGGATGTTTATCCATGTTCCAGAGATGTTCAGTATTTCTAACTGTTGCTGCTAAATGACATGCTGCTAGCTCTGTTTAGTGTCTGCTAGCTTCTGGCGGGGGAAGCATATTCGACCCAAACTTGGATAAGACTACAAGGCGTGTAGGGCCATCTCTGTTTTTTGTTCACCTCAGTGTTGTGACAGGGCCAGGTGGAAGCTAATGGGAAGCAAGTTTCAAGTTAGCTAGCAAGCGCTAGCTTAGTTGGCTGGAGAAATACCTTTAGATAACCTGCCTGGCTGTCTGTTCTTTTGATGCACTGTTATTGGCTCATCACATTAGTGTCTGCACTTTCAGTTAGCGCATTAATATTTGAATTAACTGTTACACAGTCACTTTTGTGCTTCAAAAGTGACTCAGCCAGTCAGAAGTGATGACTGGAACTATTTGCTAAGCAAAAAATGCCACTTGCACCACTAATAGAACTATATTTCTTGGTGGAAGAGGAACATTTGTTTAGTATTATTTAATTATTAATTTAAAATGAATAAATTTTTGGATTTTTATAAGCCATGAAAGGCCATGGGTTTGAGTCATGTTGAACAATGCCTCTGTAAAGCACGACCTCTCAAGGCTTATTGCTTTAGCAGACTGTACGTATGAACTGTATTTTCATCTTTTAATAAGAAACTGAAGTTGCTTTCCACGATCTCTCCCTCCCCTCCTCAGACTGGCGTTGCTGAAGAAGAGCGGCGAGGAGGACTGGAGGAACCGGATCAATAAGAAGCAGGATGTGGTGAAGGCGGCGGTGGGCGAGCGCCACGCTCAGCTCTGGGAGGCGGAGCAGAGCTTCAAGAAGAAGGTAACCACCTGATCTACACACTCACTGCTGACTGAGCACCCATCGGCAGACAAGCCCAGCCGCGTCCAACAGGCGTCTTATGTTTATGAAGCAGTTATGATCGTATGCTGCATTCACGTCATATGGGAAAGACGATAGATAGGAGCTTCCTACTTGAAAATACCATTAATTTCAGCTTCAAGGTGGTGAATACTGCTTGGGAACTTGGGGTTTGGCGATGCACCCCAATTTCCCCAACAAGGAACTACCTGTAGGGGATGGTATAAACAAAATGGACGATTTTCATCACATAAGTCATTTTGTGATCACAACTCTTAAACTTGCCTCGGCAGGAAAACTACTAAATGAACGGCTAATCAGAAGCAACCAAATTCTACAGAAAACCGCCAATCATGGCAGTTTCAAATGCATGAACACTTCCCAGGCATTGTTTTGAACTGTCAAGTCATCCAACGTTTTTTCCCATGTGACTTAAATGCAGCCCTGATACAGTGGTACCAACATGCCACTGAGGATTTGATTTGATCCGCTGTGTACGGTAGTTACATTATCATGACAATTTACCTTGAGCTCTTCTATTTTCTGTGTCTGCCTTTGAAGTCAGGCTCTTAATCTTTTTTTTTTTTTGCTGCCACGAAACACTGGAGTCAAAGGGGCATAAGATCATCCATTTAATAATCTGTTTTACAGTAGATAGATGCAAACGCACATGGTAGTAATTTTGGATATTTCTAACAGAGAGGTTGTGTATTGTCTTTGTGTGTCTGTGTCTTTTCTCTTTGTCGTTTCCTCTCTTCTGTCATATGAACAGCTTTTGCATGTTTTTGTGCTTGGATTGTATCAGGAATTACTTTCATATATTCCAATGTCACTTATGGTAGTTTAGGTATATGTTGTTTATTTATTACCGTGGTTTTGATTAGTTTTAGTGAAAGATACATTATTATCAAGAATTACCTTAAGCCTAATTTGCCTAAATTATTCAAGTTCTACTGTGATTGACAGGACTGCAGTCATCAGTATACAATCTGTTGCCTCATCCTGAACTGTAAATCACTTATTTAGACTAAAAGTATATTTTTATCGTAGAAAAAGGAACATACTGGATTTGCACTTTTGACATAACTGTATAATGACTGTCCTTTCCAACTTAACCTCTGTATTTTCTGTCAGACTCGTCTTTAACCTTTCTTTTCATTGGACTGCATGTTTCATGTAACCTCTCATTCTTCTGTTTGCCTTTGTCTCTGTTTGCATGTCCTTTTCCTATCAAAATAAACCTCATTTCATCCTCTGCATGGTGAGTGTGGTTCTGTGTTGACATCCACGGTGTGTTTTTGAAGGGAGGGTTGGGGCGGGACCATACGCATACCTCTCTGTTTAGAAGTATTCACAACGGCTATCATTCCGTAAAGCGGGACTATTTTGTTTTCAGCTGCTTATCTGGGTTTGTTCAGCTTTGCTGGGCGGCTATGCTTTTAGGTTTTCCAATTAATTCAAGGTCAGGAAGAGGTTTGGCTTTTTTTGTTCTTACGCCTTTGTGAAAGATCAGACACACTGGGGTTTGGATCGCCTTTTCCTGGCCTTTCCCACAATGATTGAGAAAGCAGAAGAAAGGCATGATGCTTTAATCAAAACATGAAAAAAACAACTCCTTAATCAAGTTCAAGGGCTGGCTTAGGGTTCTAGCTGAGGTCAGGGGGAAGGACAGTTGTTGTTGTTCATCATGTTTTCATCCTCCCATTCATCAGAGCCAGTGGGCCCAATTCAGTCAATTTCCTGTTTTAGATCAAAGAAGAGGGACACTGAAGATTAGGCAAATACAAAACTGAGCAGAGTGGAGCAAATGCCAACAATCAGGCGTATAAAGGCTCCCATTGTTCAACCCAAGGATGCCAGTTTTTGATGGAATGCCAAACCTTCAGCTTGTTACACCACACATACTGTAGACTTCATATCAACCCAAAAAAATAAGTACTGTACTGTTCTACTTAAGGGGCCTAAAAATGAAATGTCCATATGGTGCATAGTGTTCATGGTAAGATGTTAGTTAATGTTGAGGATTTCTAGGGAGTTGGTTGTGTGATTTGGGCTATCCATGGTACAGTTTGTTGGGACAGCTGAGTCTTCAGAAAACGTGTCCCTTTTCTCCTCCGGCTGCTTGTCTGTAGGACGACGAAGCACCGATGATGATCGATGAGTACGCTGTGTCCGATCAGCTATGGGTAAGGCCAGTGTGCGAGGCCAGAATCACACAAACACACACACACTGAGGTGGTATTTATCAAATCTATCTAAATTGGGTTAGTGATCTAAATTTAACACAGATTTCCTGGACACTAACGCACACTCTTGATAAATACAACTCCCAGTGTAACACACACAGACAGTTGTTTGTGTGTGCATAGATGTGGTGGTACTAGTGGTGATACTGTGTGTGTGTGTGTGTGTGTGTGTGTGTGTGTGTGTGTGTCCCTTACATTCATGGTGACGGTGTTGCACTGACGCTGGTGTGTGTGTGACCTCAAAGCCACTCTAATTCATCCTACTGCTGCTCATTGGGTTTCATAATCATGGGTGCTTCAGGGTTTTCTCATCACTACAGTGTCTCTCTCGCGCTTCCCTTGGTATCAATTGAATCTAAACGGCACGACTTTGATAGATGTTTAATGGTAATGTGAGGGATGTATGGGAGTTGGAAACTGGATACACACCTCCTTCCAAACACTCAAGAAGTGAGCCATTCCTTTGCCAGAATTGTGGATCCATGCAATTGAATCCCAACAGTTTGGCACACTTTCCTATTTTCTTTCCTATTTCCTACTTCCTTTCCATTCCGGCTGCTTCTTCTCTTGATCATGTTCTCACTCTGTGTGTCTCTGTGTGTATTCCCACTTTCCATGGCCATACGTCCATAGGAGCCAGTCTTTGCCTCTACTTTCTCCCCTCCTCCTGAGCCCCCTCTCCATACCTCTCCCCCCGATGAGCCAGACAACCAGGTAGGAAGTCGCATCAGGTCTTGCTGCCCGCTTAGCCTGCCTGCTCGCCTCCCCGCCTGCCTAGCAAGGCTCTGAAATCACAAATCCCTTTTTTAACAAATGAAACAATTGGTCAGTAGTTGCAAATGGAGAATGTGCATTAACAAGCATCTCTGAAACACTCAGTATAGAGAGTGGGATTTTCCTGGTTGCTGTATAAGCATACCTGCATTGTTAATTGGCACACTTGCACATTAGAGACCCCTTCTCCCAAAATGCTGGGCTGTCTAATGCAAGCCTTTCTGCTGCCTCAGCTGCAACCGTGCTGGGGCAAAAGCATCCTGGCAAGAGCACACTGTGGTCTGCAGCGCTCACTGATCCTCCACAACCCCCCCAGCTCCTGTGGTATGCCGCTGAATATTTGTCAAACACAAGCTTTCATCGCTCTTCCAAAGCTCTGTTTACATGCCTGTGAAAACAGCATGGCAGCCCCTGCAGCTTCTGACGCTCGTGGCGAGTTTATGGGTTTTCTATAGGCAGCTGCTCTCTCATCTTTTCATCCTCATCTCTCCATCCTCATCCCTCTCTCCTCCATTCCTTATCCCATCCCTTCCTCTGGTTGTGAAGGACACCAGACCTCCCAGACCACAGCAGGTGGATGAGAGACACCCCTGGAGACGGAAGGTGACCCACCCAGCCCCGTCACTTTCACTTCAATGGGCCCATATATCCCCTTCCTATTGCAGCCATGCACACATGTTCAATAGTCGAAGCAGCACATTGCGTTGCAGTTCACCAGTTATTACTAAATGAGTTGTGGTATACTCTGTTACTAAGATGTTGTTCTCTTCCTTGTCTTGCCTGTTACTGACAACAAAACAACTTCTAAATCTGTGTGAGTTGTTCAGTGTAATCCATGTCACATGCTTTGCCTCAGTGGTGTGAATTACATAATCGTCTACCAGCAGAGAATACAAATCAGTCATATGCTTCGGATGTTGGTAAGGGGTTATTTCACATGTAAGGCGAGGACTGATGTGCTCCATGTGTATTTGTTGGCATCCATTGGTGTCCTTGTTGTGCTTGGCAACTTTGTTGTCCAATGAATGTGGCCCACTGTTAAAGGAAACATCCACCCTACAACACTTTAACACTGTTTAAAAAAACAGCTATAGGTGATGTACCTTGCATTTCTGTCCCCATGTTTTTTTGTTTGGAGATGTATTTTTCTTATTCCCATGGATAAGTGGCTAAATATTTCCAGCGTGGCTACAATGGAGTTTGATAGCTGAAAAAATACAGCAATCTAAAACATCAACAGTAAACATCAGGTTTTGGTGTCAGTCCTTCAGAATCAAAGAGCGAGGACTTCTGCTAGACTCAACATACATCACAGATTGATGATGTCTAACAGTGGAAGAACATCCGAGGGGGGATTTTTCCTTTAAGTTTCAACAGTTGGTTAGGATTCAGAGTAGCTGACAGTAACTTCTCTGTCCTCCCCTCTCTCTCTTCCAGAGAATTGCAGAGGGCGAGATGGAGAGCGAGTGCATCGAGGCTCACATGTCCATCCAGGAGAGGAAGCAGCTGATAGTGGCCAGAGAGGAGGCCTGGAAGACCAAGGGCAAGGGAGCTGCCAACGACTCCACCCAGTTCACTGTGGCCGCACGCATGGTGAAGAAAGGTATCTACCATCCATCCCTTTCTCCCTTTCTCTCCTCAAATGAAATCCTCAAGGCACTCCATCAGCAGCGGTACAGTAGGGAGAGTTTGGTCCACTCAATCACAGTGCTTGTTTCCCCAAATCCCCCTGCTCATTTAGCTACCAGAAGGACAATAACTCTCCCGTTCCCCCGATCAGCCGCTACACCAGACACACCAGGCCAGTTTAGCCGCTGGGAGGCCTCCGCTCAGGCAGAAAACGATTTAATGGTTGGCCTGTTATCCTATTAGCGCTGGGCCAGGCCAGAGGGGGCGGCTGGCGGTGGGTTTCATTTGTGTTTAGGGGAGTGTTTGTTCGGTGGGTTTAGCCAGATTACGGCTGATGGAGGGTGGCGCAGGAAGGATTAGCATCAGGACTAATGGCAGAGAAGTGAGGCAGTGAAGCGGCCTCAGGCGCGTCCTAGATAGTGTTACTTTATCTGCCTTGAAGCTACTGCTGACAGCACTAGTTCCAGTGTTTGTTTACTACTGCTTGGCTACAAAATTGCTACACAAAGAAACCTTGACAACTGCTACATACCCGTCCGTCATTTGGTGTGGTGCTGAAACATTTAGCATCCCAATGCTCCTGAATTCTTAATAATCTAGAGGTTCCTCCCACTTAATTTTTAAATCTGTTTACGCCACTATATTCTGCTCTTGGTAGTGGCTAGCAGAGTGTAAGTGTCTTTGAGTTGACCTAATTATGGGTACAGACCTGCTCTGTCGTGTAAGTCATGACCTACATTCTAGCACAATCAACAATGTTCTCCTGTGCCATAATCCGTGAAATTAAATTCAGGGGAATATTGACCTTTTTAGGTATTCCATCATTTTTTAATGTAGTGGATATACAGCAGAGTAACCATGTCACGCTTATTGAATCATCCGTTGTTTGTGCCCGTCTGTTTTGGTGCATCAGGGTTGGCGTCCCCCGCTGCCCTCCAGTCTCCAGTGCCATCCAAACCCAAGAACAGCACCCCCGCCATCTCCAAACCACATGAAGGTCAGTTGTGTCCCGCTATATTTCCCCCTTTCTGTCTCTCACACATAACACCCATTTCACTTTTTATATTCCCTTTTTGCCTCTCACTACACTCTCGTACCCTCTGCTTTCTTTCCTACTGTCATGCGGAGCCATTCAGCTCATGCAGCAGCGATAATGAACACTGGATGGCTCCAATCTGATTTACACTTAATGACATGACTTTGTTATGTGCTCAACTGTCACCGGACACGCATTTGCCCAAACGAATTGTACGCACAAAGCTAGATTCCTGATCTAATTTCCGATTGTCATTGTCAATACATTGAGCTCACAGTTTTCCCTTTGGTACAGAATTTACTGTGGTTTTGACTTTATTGTGGTTCATATAAATGTCATTTGGACACTATGTAATTCATTGTTTTTGCTTTTCTTTTAAAAGACATGGAGGAGATGTCTGATATCGAAGGTGTATTCCCGTTTCTTTTGGTGTTGCACTGTATGCAATGTACATCATCATCATCAATGCCATGAATATCATCAACACTAATGTGGCTGATGTTGCAGTGATGCTTCTATCTGGCTACCAATGCCTGATAGAATTTAAGCTGTGGGATAGTGTTTAGTCAGTCTTGGACGAAAATGCACGAGTCTGTGAGGAAACGTCATATTTACAACAATTATGCAACACTATTCCATTGAATGGCTGTTAACTATGCTTGTGACTGACAGTTGTGGCCATGAATAGATGTGTTCAGATTAACTTGAATGCGATTGTATGCATCTACCCATCCTCAATAGTTGTTCAAGTCACCCAAAGTCATCAGTGGTGTCAAATGTGACTTTCTGAACAACAGAATCTCAGATTGCCTGCCTGTTCAGAGATGTGATCTGTGCAAAAATCAAACACACTGAAACTGTATGGGTCTAACTGCTGCGTGTGGCTGTGCAGAGATCAAGGCCGTACCAGATCTGAACCTGGAGACGGACAGGAAGCTGGATAAACTGGAGTCTTTCCTGGGCAAGCTCAACAGTAAAGGTCAGTCTTGTTTTGCACTCTGTAAGCTTATCATGCCTCAGCTTGGCACCATACATCATACTAATCATACTCTTCATAATTGATATGAAGTATGACCCCTCTAAAGCTGGGACCATACTTCATGCGTTGAATGTGCTACTCTCCAGTACAAGTTCATTCATTTCAAGTGAGAGAATCTGTTATTGTTGCATCATTCCACTGCAGATGCATTACATTAGGATGCAGATGTTGCATGCGTTCAATATTTTCTACTTATACTGATTGATAATGCATACATAAAATAAGACGAAGACAAAGGTTGTTTTTCATAATTTTTATGTTTTCATGATGAAAATGTTTTGTCAGTGAATCAAAGTTGCAACACAAATTGATATTGTACTGATATTGATTATATTTATATTGATATTCCACTGCCCGTCTTGTCCCTCCCCAGTGTGTGGACTACCAGAGGCTACCATCACAGTGACAGAGAAGAAGGTTAAGGAAGTGATGACCCTCGAAGACGAGACCTTCTCCAAGTTCTACCGCCATGTGGAGGACCTCCCCGCCGTCTCCAGCAAGGTGGAGATAGACGACGACTTCGATGCCATCTTCGGCCCCCAGATCCCAAAGTAAGTCATCACAAGACCCTCAGTAATTCCCTCTGTGAACCACGGCCCTCTGACCCCTGACCTTTGACCTCTGACCCCTTCCCAGGCTGACCTCGGAGATGGTGCAGCACAAGCGAGCGGTGCGCCCGTCGCGCAACGTCCAGTCGTCCAGGAACCCGCTGAGGATGCTGGCCGCCAGGGAGGACATCAGACACGAATACACTGAGCAGAGGCTCAACGTCGGCCTGCTGGAGAGCAAGAGGATGAAGGCCGAGAAGAGTGAGTGAGGATAGATGAATGGATGAGGAGCTGGAGAATGATTGAGACCAAACACTCAGGGATGTGACATGTGACCGGCTCTTTCAATGGGAGAGCTGTTTGGCCACCAGTTGCTCAGTTTATTTTGCATCATGAATATTTTACATTCCAAATTTGCATAATAAAAGGCTGCCTCAACTGAATATAATTTTTGATGTCACCAAGTTCAATTCTCGAATGTTTACAAATGAAATCTCTGTTATCAATCTGTTGAATTTGGCCAATTTGTGTAAGATATCTAATTGTTTTCAATCAGCCTCCACTCATGGCCAGTCACATGGGAACAGAATTTGCACATTTTCAATAAACTGCAGTATTTGTTTTGCCACTGAGCTTTTATTCATCTACTGTCAGCTTCTCACTTTACTTCTGTTTGTGCTGTGAAAAGTTGCTGAGCATGTGGGACAGCGGTTTGTGATATTGTCCATCAGGGGCGGGTCTAGGGGGTGGAGGGGGCCACCCCTGAAATCTGATTGGCCACCCCAGGTGCCACCCCAAAATCCTGAGTTATGATTGCCTGATGGCCATGTTAGAGGTGGGACCATCAAGTCAGTGCATTTTTTTTTCCAAAACTGCGCACCTGTGTTCCAAGAAACACGCCAAGGGGAGCAAAGAGAAGACCAAATTAGGGATCTTTTAATGTGAAAAAAAACAAAACTGTCTGACCAAACTGAAAGATAAATGCAGCACGCACCTGAAGATAAAAACCATGAGGTAATGCTAGTAGCCTACATTTTTTATATGCATATACAGTAGACAGTGATGCCTGATAATTCTGGTTGTTTTCAACCTGGGCCTTGTACGGAAGAGGATTAGGGCCACGTGAAAAATTTGAGCTCTGAGTTTATATTCAGAATTCTGAGAGTAAAGTCAGAATTCTGAGTTTAAAGTAAGTCGGAATTCTGAGATTAAAGTCAGACTTCTGAGAAAAAATTCTGAGATTAATCTCAGAACTCAAATTTTTCACGTGGCCCTAATCCTCTTCCGTAGTCTTGTGTTCAAAATTTCATCACTTCACTGTAGAGCTTTCATACCTCCAGATAGCCAGGAGCGCTGCTGTCCAATAGGTCGGCTATAAACACACACAGGGCAAACACAATCTCCAACAGTTGAATCCAAAAAGTGATTAAAACACGTCCTTTCAACACAACAACACCCACACAGAAATGGGACCTGCCTACATCCTTCCTAAATGCCACGCTCAGTGTCACCCTTGCCTGAGTCTGTGCCCCACCTCGGCCACCCCGGACAAAATGGCCTGGACACGCCACTGTTGTCCATTCGCTTTTACACATGTGACACTTTCAAAGGGAGAGTGCAAGACATTCAGTGGACAATAAACTACACATATCACTCATAGACATTCAACATTCACTGATATACACAATCTATAAATCGGCTGTCCGTGCTATGAATTAATCCACACACGCCACTTGGGACATCACATACAAACGCTGATAAACTGACCTACATTTGGGACTTTACATTTGGTTTCCTGTCATTGTGCGGAGCAATCCTCAACAGCTCAGGATTGTTTTTGTACCATTGTCAGCTGCACGTGGTCCGCAGCTTGCTTAAGAGTGATGTCACTAAACCCACAGAGTTAAAGCCGCGTTACACTCGGCTTCCTCCTTCATCTCCTTTGACAGCAATAAAAACATGTGAAATGTCTCTAGAGTGTTCTATATCTGTTGCTCTAGTACAGCGACCTTGAATGTCAGGCCTGAGAGATCATTGCACTCAGTGGGAGCTCCTGTGTGTGTGTGTGTCTGGCTTTTGTCTCATTCTAAATCTGTGTACAGGGATAAAATGTAATGGTTTCAGGCCGTAGCGCTGCTCAGTGTTTTGGGTGCCGTTTGCCGCAACCCCATTCAGATTCTGGCTGGTGACAATAACTTTATTTTACTTGCCAGGATCTACTGAGCTACTAAAATGTCTTTGTTTGTACACTCTTTCTCTCTCTCTGTCTGTGTATGTGTGTTTTTATGTCCCTCCGCCATGGTACTTTGTATGTGGGACAATATGTTGTTACACTTGTGAACATAACTCATGAGCAACACGTGATAGAAACGTCATACTTACACCACAGGTTCCCCATATAGAGTAGATGATCTGATTCAATTTTGGAGCACCTTGCTGCTAAATCCGCATATTAATGAGGAAAAACAGATTTTCTTCAAACTACTATAAGTGCTTATAATATTCTTTAAGATACAGAGTTAATATAATATATATTAATACTGCCCATGTATTATGTTGACAGAAATATTTGCTGATTAATGCATTCATTTGCTTAATTAATGCTGTCATTAGCATAACTGGTTCTGTTTGGTTCAGTTCAGTTCTTATTATGGGCAATTTGGTTTGCATTTCATAAAAAATGACAACACATAAAAACACAGTACAAGCACATAATAATCATGAAAAATAAAAAAAATACATTACTCAAACACTACAGCAGTCAAAAGTTCAATATCAGCCATTAAGTAGTTTGATAGCACTGGGGATGAAAGAGTGTTTGTTAATATATCATGGTGATTATGGCGGGACATTAGACAGCTGAAGCGCCTCTTGTTTGGTCTCATCCCCCCTCTCTGTCCTCTCTGTCCCGTCCACTGCAGTGAATAAGAACTCTGGTTTCTCTGAGGTGGCTCTGGCCGGTCTGGCCAGCAAGGAGAACTTCAGCAACGTCAACCTGCGCAGCGTCAACATCTCCGAGCAGATGTCCAACAACAGCGCCGTGCCCTACAAGAAACTCATGCTGTTGCAGGTCAAAGGTCAGTTCAGTGGGCCGACCCCCCTGACAAACAGCCGCACCTGCTCTCACACCACTGTTATTGTAGTTTGGGATTTTTTTTTTTTCACAAAGTTTCATTTTTTAATTTATGTTTCACTTTACAACATTGTTTTTTAACACCTAGTTTTTGTCCTAGTTTTAGTTTACGATAATAACCTTGAATCACACACTGAAACCCATTTTGGGGATAGTCCAGACTAGATAAAGCCCAGTGAAAGATGTGTGGCTGAAATGTGCACTGATTAATAAATAATGGCAACCACGATCCCCTTAATCTTACCTTCTATGGCCGTAATACCAACCATTGTCTTCTCGCCCATCTTTCCACTGGACTGTCTTATTAGAGATATATAATCAACAGAGCTCAGCAATACAGTTTAAAGAAGAGCTGGTGCACCAGTCAGATTTGCAGCAGACATCTTAAAGATCTTGCTACTCCAGCAAACACTCTGGGGAGCAAGGTGCTATCTGCTGGGACACCGATAATGGTTTGTCCTCAGAAGGCACGTTCCTCGGCTGTCACGCTGCACCGAGAAATATCTCTTGCAGTCCCGTGTGAAGGCACTGGCCTAGAAAAGTGAAATTGAGGCCAGTCCCCTCGAAGAAACAGGCCAGGAGAAGCAGCTTGTTTACTGGACAGACGTAGACATTTGCCATCAGCCCTGTTGAGGCCAGCCAATGGGAACGGTGAACAAAATGTCCGTCGACTTTATGCTAATCTTTTAAATTGGCTTGTTTGTCCTGCAGAGACTTATCTTCCTTTTGTCTGGCGAAATATAAGAGTATATCATACTGATGACTCAAGATAACCTCTTAAACCAGCAATTAATTTCAGAAGTCCGAGGAGTGGAAATATAATTGGCATTTTAGACAAAGCGGTGGAGGATGCTGCTTGAAGGGTGTCCTTTCCAGAGGATATCTAAAATGGGAGACGAGAGGGAGGCGGTCTATTTTGGTGTCTTTGCACCTCCTCCACGCGTCTGTCGGTGACAGCTGCGGCCCTAAATCATTCTCCCCAGGTCAGCTCACGCTATCCCGGGCTGATCCGCCCTCCCAACCTTCCCACTGTCTGTAATCCAGACCAAATCCACTAAACCAGGGGTACCTCTTTACTAGGGGGTTAACTATTCCAAACTCATTGTGCTAAAGCCGTTTCTTTGGAAGAGGCTCTGCTGGCTTCTGACAGTCATGCCTGGATTACCTGCAGGGCCACGGGACCCCAAAAGCCCCGTGTTTCTGTGTAGATACATCTGTAATTTGATTGTATATTTGCATACTGTCTCGGCTATATTCAGTAGAAGTGTACATTGAGCAACTTTTCGTTCGTCCAGTTGTTGTTTTAAATTCTAGCAAGCCAGTACCATCGCTAGACAGATTTGTGGCTCAGAAATAAATATAATTCTGTACAGTCAGACTTTGTCATTGAACTTTTATTTATTACACTGTATCATGGTTGTATGGAATTGTGAACCCCATATCACATATGTAATCGTATCGTGAGATAAGCATATTGTCCCATCCCTATTACCTATCTATCTATGATGGGGTGGGTACTTGACAGGGCAGGTACACCATGTACAGGGTCAAAAGGTGATGGCTGGCAGTGAAGGGGGACATGGTTGCCCCGAAGCCCCTAGCAGGATAATCCAGGCATGCTGACAGCGATAATCAGAACTGTCCCTGATAAGCCACCTGTCTGTGTGTTTGTTTACTCCTGCCCAGGCCGACGGCACGTCCAGACCAGACTGGTGGAGCCCAGAGCGTCTTCTCTGAACAGCGGGGATTGTTTCCTGCTCATCACGCCGCACCACTGCTTCATCTGGACCGGGGAGTTCTCCAACGTCATTGAGAAGAACAAGGTGAGTCTCGATTTTTGTTACGTGATGGAAAATAATACAGTCGGTCGATTTTTTTAAAAAGCTGGTTTCGGTTTCGCTTACATTTTAATTCGGATTTGTGAGTAGATCTGAACTTGTTTTACAGCCTTTTAAAGAGCTCTGTCATATCAACACAGGTCGAGTGAGGGTGATGTTGTTATGAGTGTCGGGCTTCACGTGCAGGAAGTAAACACAGCCCTGGGAGGAAGTAGCAGTGGCGCAGCACAGGAAGTGGTGTGCGTGGGCAGGCAGGGAAATGTGGGGGTGTGTGTAGGGGGGGGGGGGGGGAGGGGGGGGCAGCTGCAGGAAGCCTCTCTCTGACACACAGACCAAGGCTATTGTTCAAAGCCCGGCCTGGCCTGATGACCTCTGGGTGGCTGAAAAGAGCATTGACCTCAATCTGACTAGTTCAGCTCTTAGCCATGGCCCGCATTATTTATGAGCAGTTGTAGTTATAAATAAAAAGTTTCTATCCAAAATGACAGATCCACCCGTTTGGAAAAAAATGTGACATCTACTCTTGTAGAAAATGATAGATGGCACATACAGTAGATTAACAATTTACTTTTTGAAGGGTAACACTTACACAGACTCAATCCTTTATATTTTACAGATTTTGAATGATGAACTTCATTTTTTCCCCCCCAAAATGGATATCTATTAATTTACCTCTGTGCTTTTTTGCAATCAGATTCAAAACAAACTTGTCAGGAATATGTAATGAGGAGAGCTTTTTCCATTTAGAGTGTCTCTCTCTGTCTTTGTTGCAGACTAAAGAGTTGGCCAACTTCATCCAGACCAAGAGGGACTTGGGTTGCCGTGCCAACTACGTCCAGGTGATCGAGGAGGGCGTCAACACACACAGCCATGCCTCCAAGGAGTTCTGGAAGATCCTGGGAGGGCAGGCCAGTTACCAGTGTAAGGATTACTGTCTGGGAATGTTATTCTTCTATAAATTTCCTTCCTTCTATAAATCATTCACTACTAGGCACCTTTGTAAATCTGTCTCTTTTTCCTTCGTAGCGGCAGGAACACCAGATGAAGATGAACTGTATGAAGGTGCCATCGTGGAGACCAACTGTATTTACCGCCTGATGGATGATAAACTGGTCCCTGATGATGACTTTTGGGCCAAAGTCCCCCGCTGTTCCCTGCTCAATCCCAAGGAGGTAAGACATCTGGGGTCGCAAAGTTAGATACCTATCTTTTGTTTCATTTGACATGGAAAAAATCTAAAAATCAATCAGTACTTAAAAAATATTTCACACATGACTCTTAAGCCACCGTTTTCACCTTTCAAAACAAACCGCCTTGTTGAACAATCTGCTTCATCTCTCATCTCAGACTCCACAACCATCTTGGATTGAAAAATGGCAACTCTCCCCGTCTGTGTTTCCTCTGCAGGTTTTGGTTTTTGACTTTGGCAGTGAGATGTACATATGGCACGGGAAGGAAGTGACGCTGGCGCAGAGGAAGGTGGCCTTCCAGCTGGCCAAGCACCTGTGGAACGGCACCTTCGACTACACAAACTGTGACATCAATCCGCTAGACCCGGGGGAGTGCAACCCCCTCATACCCAAGTAAGGAAACGCACGTACCGCAGCACAGATGCATCAGAGACACTAGATCATCTGAGCTACATGGTGAACTGCAGAGGCTTGTATGTTTTGGTGCCCATCAGATCCTCTCATGCCAGCACAGGTTGTGTATTTCCACATTGTGTTGTTCCCCTCTGAAAGTCTACAGCCTGCTATTTCAGAGCAGTGTGTGTGAACAGCGTTTGCTGTGGCTCGGCATTTCACAAGCTATAAATGGGCAACACTGTCATCTCCCCGCTCAGGCAACTTGTCTCTCCTTATTCCATAAACAAACTTGGATATCAAATTGTCCACCAAGCTATATAAATTAGGGTTAAATCGATATATTGGGCGATGTATCTGGCTATCTGCCTTTTATTAAATATCAAATAGCTTTGTGGTTGCAACACTATTGTAAATTTCTACCTCATTTTGTTATTATTGAATGAATACCATAAAACTAACAAAACTACAGAAGTGAATGATGCATCAAGATAATTTTCAATTATCCTAGAGACTGGAGTATTGGAAGTATACATTTGTTTCTTCCCTGACTTATGGACTTCACCTGTAGGAAAGGCCAGGGCCGCCCAGACTGGGCGGTGTTCGGCAGACTAACCCAACACAACGAGACCACGTTGTTCAAGGAGAAGTTCCTGGACTGGAGCGAGTCCAGGAAGTCCCCCAGTCCCACCAAGAACGGCAATGACCACATCAATGACCAAAAGGTAAAGAGACAAGTAAAAAGGGTCCTGCTCCTCTGTCTTATCTGTCATGAACACGGCACAGAGAGCTATATGGAGTTTCAGACACAGAAACATTTCAAATGCAGAAGTCATTCACTTTCAATTCACTCTATTCTATAAATAATATTAACTTACCTAAAAGTAGAGTTTGGAAAGTGCTTTAAAAGAAGGCCTAAAATTAGAAACTTAAATGATCCCCATGGGGAAACTGGGTGAATAGTGAAATATAAAATAAACTGGGGAAAAACTGGATGACATTCAAGAGAAAAGTGGTTAAACATAAAACAAAAGCGTAAGAAGAAACACACAATTAAGAAGTGGGCAAAATCAAACAGAATAGTACCTTCCATAAAATCTGTCAAGGATAAAAGCAACTTGATTTTTGGTTGTTTAGGATTTTTTGATATGTTTTTCTTGCCTGTCTGTGTTCCTATTCCCACATTCCCTCTCTGCAATCACTCTTATTTCCATCCCCGCTCCTCCTCCTCCTCCTCCTTCTCTCCCCCCCCCCCCCCCCCCCCCTCCTCCTCCTCTTCTCCCTCCTCCTCTTCATCTTCTCCCTCTTCCTCCTCCTCCTCCATCACCCCAGGAGCAGCCCGCCACAGACCAGCCCCGCGCGTACGACGCCTCCCTGATGCTGCCCCTGCACCAGGCGCCCGTGCGCACCGTGCTGGACGGGCTCAACGTGGGCCGGGGCTACGGCCTGGTGGAGGGCGAGGAGCGGCGGAGCTACGAGGTCAGCACGCTGGCGGCGGAGGTGTGGCACATCCTGGAGTTCGACTACAGCCGCCTGCCGCGCCAGAGCATCGGCCAGTTCCACGAGGGAGACACCTACGTGGTGAAGTGGAAGTACATGGTCAGCACCGCGGGTTAGTGTCGCCGGATGCACTCATACACTGCAGCTTTTGTCTTTCGGCTATTATGTTCCAGGCCTTATACACATTCTGTCACCACACACACAATTTATTGTATTTTATTCTCTCTTTCTTTACTCACACAGTCTTTGACTTGCTCCATCTGGCTCTTTCTTATGCCCTTTCCCTCTGACATCCAGCTTTTCATTTCTCTCTCAACTGCAAAAAATATCCCTTTTAACACGTAGTCTAGTATTGAATCTTAAAGTCTTATTTTTCTTAAAACAATCTGACAAAAGAGTGAGATCATTTCCTTGTTTCAAGATATTGGCACTTGTCACTAATTCCACTTGTGCAAGTGAAACAGCATTGGAAACAAGCCTCAACCCATTTTACCATTTTTTAAAAAACAAGATTTTATTTAGTGAATATGCCACTAAAGGGCATTTTTTGCAGGGTTCTCACAGTTTCTCTCTTCCTCAGAAGCCATTCCACTAGTTGAACCTAGATTTTATGTGGGTTACTGTAGATCTAGGCCAATCTAACTGCACACCGCGTTCCCCCTCTGTTGACTCACTCTGAACACATCCAAGAATATCAGAAGCCGTCTCTGATTTAGACACCAATCCTCTCCGTTTACACCCTGTGGAGACGTGTTTCCATGCGAGGTCAGATTCCCCCTGCTATTCTCTTCTCTCTCCTCCGTCTTCTCTCTTCCATCCCTCCTTCTCCTTGTGTTTTCTTAAGTCATGGTAGTCAACCACAACATAAACTCCGGAGGAAAGTCTTCCAAGGTGTTCTGTAAGGAATCCAACCCACTAGTTGGTTATGGCAGGCCACAGTCTTTCAGTGAACAGACAGACAGCAACCCATGTGACAGTGGAGTGAGTTGAAGGAAAAGAAGGCTTGTCTCACTCCTTTAATGAGCAGTGGAGGAGAGCAACCACTGTACTTTTATTATAATTTAATCTAAGAAATGTACCTGTGAAGTTTTTCCAAGTGAAAATTATTTGGAAACATTTTTAGTAATTTATTGTCTGCTGCCCCCCTCCCACCTAAAGAGCTACAGGACCTTTTGGATTCACATTTGTAGCAGCCAGTAAGAGCCACTGCTCTGATTGGCTGGCAGGACTAGAGTGTCCGCCCCCCTGCTCCAAACATAATACGATTGGTCGACTCCAAAAAAGTCGGCTTTCTATATAACAATCCAACCGTGTTTTGATTGGCAAAGAAGAAATAGTACAATTTTGTCTTTTTTTTTTTATGGGAACAAGGAACATTCAGTAGTGTAAAGCCTATATAAAAAAAAAAGGATTTCCAAACATACCCTCCCCCCCATTTTCCCTTTAAAAGACCCTATCCAATGACTTGGATCAGTTTGATACTACTTACTGAGATGTATACTATGAATTTACTTCATAAAGATTTATATCAGCCTAAAAAATTGGCTAAGCTCTATTCCACAAATAAAAATGTGGGTAAACTGATTTAAGGTGGCAAGCAACAGAACAGTCATAACTAATATCACAATTTTTTTCCAGCATTGTAGTTTTACACACATCCCTACTTTCTGTCTTTCTAACAGTCTCTTCCTACTTATGTCTCCGTTAGTTGGGAAGAGACAGAATCCGGAGCAGCTGAGGACGGCGGGAGCGGGGAAGGAGAAGTGCTGCTACTTCTTCTGGCAGGGCCGCAACGCCACCGTCAGCGAGAAGGGAACGTCAGCGCTGATGACAGTGGAGCTGGATGAGGAGCGGGGAGCGCAGGTACAGCTGGGAGTGTGTGTGTGTGTTAGATTCTATCCTGATCATTATCTGTGTACTTGTGTTTGTGAGAGAGACGGTCACTGTGGATATGAGCTTGTTTTCTTTGTCTGTCCATTTGTTTGCTGGTATTCAAAGCATTTGCGTGCATGTGAAAGCGTGAGCCTGACTCCTCCTCCTCCTCCTCCTCCTCCTCCTCCTCCTCCTCCTCCTCCTCCTCCTCCAGGTTCAGGTCCAGCAGGGCAAGGAGCCTCCATGTTTCCTGCAGTGCTTCAAAGGAGGGATGGTGGTCCACTCAGGGAAGAGAGAGGAGGAGGAGGAAAACTCACAGAGTAAGCCCAGATTTGCACTTTATAATAATAATAATAAACTTCATTTATATAGCACTTTTACAAAGACAAAAAACACAGTTACAAAGTGCTCTACAAAACAGAGAGAACAATAGGTACATAAAAAGACATAACAATAAAAAGCAAAATTACATAAAAAGGTAAGACATCAGAGATTATAAACACATTAAGTAAAAGCCAGTAAAAGGTTCAAGTAAAAGCCAGACGGTAAAAGTGTGTTTTTAAAAGTGATTTAAAAGAAGACACCGGCTAACCTAATCTTTAACTTTAACATAAAAGTAATTCGTCAAGCTGACAAAAAAGCAGTTTGCTCTCTCTTCTGCTGCTCAAACTTTGGTCTTTATGGGGGAATTGGCAAGAACTGTGAATTGAGCAATGACACATTCATCTAATCATTGGAAAAAGGGGCATACTTGAGGAATAGAATGGTAGGTGTGAAGAGGTCACTCACTGAAAACGGACAAGTTAAGCACACCACAAACACGAGAAATCAAACTCACCAAAGAGAAGAGCAAAATATTCTTTTGCCCCTAAACAAATCACTTCCTTTTGGAGTATGGATTCCCCTTTGGTTTTTGTTACCATTCTGTTTGTGTGTGTGTGTTTGTGTGTGTGTGTGTGTGTGTGCGCGTGTGTGTGTGTGTGTGTGTGTGTGTTCACTCCCCTTTAATTCCCACACCTTTTCTTCACCATCTTTTCTTCCAAGTTATAATTGGATACATCAGCTATGCCGGCTCTGAAAGAAGGAGACTATCACAATTGCTTTTTAGCCGTGCATTCACAGCGATGAATGCTCTTCTGCGGAAGCCATGTAAATTCATCATCTGCCCATGAGTGACTCACTCCGCTGAGAGCTGCTTAGGACCTTAGAGAAGAATTGGATGTCGAGAATAGAAACTATCCTAAGGGATAAACATTCACAATCTCTCTTTCAGCACCCTGCATTTTGCAGGCGCTCCGTATTTATCCGCACCTCCGAATCAACTGAGCTGTTGTTGTTTTGGCTGCAGGACTTGTGGAATGCTAAACTTAATGCAAACACAACTGAAGCCTTTTTTAGATTCAGATTCTAGCATTTACTGACGCTGACCCCCCTCCTCTCCCTCTCCCTCCCAGACGACTGGCGTCTGTACTGCGTGCGGGGCG
Source organism: Centroberyx gerrardi (assembly GCF_048128805.1). Taxonomy (NCBI): domain Eukaryota; kingdom Metazoa; phylum Chordata; class Actinopteri; order Beryciformes; family Berycidae; genus Centroberyx; species Centroberyx gerrardi. The sequence continues at coordinate 17,226,599 of NC_136018.1, read as the reverse complement.
AGGTGGCGGTGGAGGGCCACCTGCTGGAGGTGGCCTGCCACTGCAGCAGCCTGCGCTCCAGGGTCTCCATGGTGCTGCTGAGCGTAAGCCAGGCGCTCATCTACCTGTGGCACGGCTGCAAGTCTCAGACGCACACGCGGGAGGTGGCGCGCACCGCCGCCAACAAGATCAAAGAACAGTGGGTGGCGTCTGAACTTCTTTTCCCCAAAAAAGTAGTCAGTATTTACACAGCGGGTTTTATATTTATTTAGGCAAACTTTAAACTAGTGGAACTCTTTATTTAACCAGGTTAGTCCCATTGAGATTAAGAAACTCTTTTTCTAAGGGAGAGCTGGCCAAGAAAGCAGCATCATGACAAACACAAACACTGCAGACCAGTAGCATACAAAAATGTACAAAGTGGGAATACAGTCAGTCACATAAAAGAAAGAGCAAGGTAAAACAATGTTCTCTTTTATGTGATTTTGCTTGTATTTTGATTTTATACAAAGTAAAATCTTCTGTATAAGCGCTCCAAAATCCACTAGACCAATATCAAACCAGCATGTTCACAAGGTTAAAACCTATTTAAATCATGCAGTTTAAACCTGCTCTTTCAACTTGAAATCATTATGCAGTGAGTTCCATGAAGAGCGAGGACATGCCTAATTCAGTTCTGACCTTAAGAACAGATAACAAAATCAATTCCTGAGACCACTATTGATATCTATTGATCAGAACCTCATTACACGTATTGAAATATTAATATATAGCGTTATCATCAGTCCGTGTGACACCTTTGTCCGTGTGCAGTTGTCCTCTGGAAGCGGGCCTCCACAGCAGCAGCAAGGTGACCATCCGTGAATGTGACGAGGGCGCCGAGCCCACGGGATTCTGGGAAGCCCTCGGGAGGAGGGACAGGAAAGCGTACGACTGCATGCTGCAAGGTGGGTGAACCAAACGGACACCAGCTGTTCACGTGTGTGACGGCATGCTCATTTAACTTAAATGGAGACCCATTTTACATCAGAAAAAGATTAGTCAAAATGCACTTTTTTGGTACAGTAATTAAAAATTGATAATTATAGGGGTTAACAAATGGAAATGTACCATTTATAGGAACTGAATGCAAAGGCTAATCCTGTATGAAAAGCATTTTTGAAAAGCAATTTGCCTGTGTCCATCTTGGGTCACATTTTCTCTTCTTGAATTCAACTGTCTTGAACCAAAACTCAACCTTTGTGGACTGTCTAATTTACTAGAAACTTTAATTCTGCGTCTCTCTTGACCTTTGACCCTCAGACCCAGGCAGGTTTAACTTCACGCCGCGCCTCTACCAGCTGAGCAGCAGCTCTGGGGAGTTTTCAGCCGTGGAGTTTCTCTACCCGGCCAGAGACCCTCAGCAGGTCAACTCCCTGCCCTTCCTGCAGGAGGACCTCTACACAGCCTCCCAGCCAGGTACACACATGGATGAATCGGCCTGAATGAATAGCCAGAAATTTGTGTAACTGCATTGTGCTCAGGAAACCTTCCCTGAAAAAAAACAGACGTTTACCACTATGACTATGGTGTAATCTCCCTCTGGTTGTCTCTCTCCTATGTGAAGCTCTGTTCCTGGTGGACAACCACCATGAGGTTTACCTGTGGCAGGGCTGGTGGCCTCAGGACAGCGAGAGCACCGGCTCAGCTCGCATCCGCTGGGACTCGGACAGGAAGTGTGCCATGGAGACTGTGCTGCAGTACTGTAGAGGTATGGTCTGATATTTTCACAGTCACGGTACTGGACACACTGTTTGATTGACAGCTGATCTCTGGGAAGTGCAGTGCAGAAACGCTAAATAGAGACAAAATCCAAAAACAAGGAACATAAGGATTACCACTGTAAGACTTCTCCACAAAAACATCCTTCTGTGCTTCCTCCCCACAGAAAAGAACGAGAAGAAGCCTCCCAAATCGTATCTGATCCACGCCGGTCTGGAGCCGCTCACCTTCACCAACATGTTCCCCAGCTGGGAGCACCGAGAGGACATCGCTGAGATCACTGAGAGGGTGGGTGGAAAAATAATATTATCTTAATACTGCAGGCTATGTAATCTGATATAAGTGAACAGTATAGTTTCCACTGGAAAGCCATCAGTCTACACTGATATGTCCCATACCACAAAAAAATAGTCTTATATACTTCAGAATGTGTTTAGAGAGATGTTTCAAAACATATAAACTGGAAAAAATTTATTTGTACAATTAGATCATATTCATTTTAAATATATATTGGATATATATCACCATAAACAACAAATACTTGGTCAGTGAAATGTATTTTTATCTATATATGATGTTGTGAACTTGCATGGGAGAAATTTTGGTCTGTGTATAATTTAAGTGTGTGTGTGTGTGTGTGTGTCCCCTACCAGGAGGCAGAGGTGTGTAACCAGATCATTCTGGTGGAGGATGTGCTGGCCAGGCTGTGTAAGACCACGTACCCCCTGGCAGACCTGCTGGCCCGGCCGCTGCCCGAGGGAGTGGACCCCCTTCGCCTGGAGGTCTACCTGTCTGATGAAGACTTTGAGGTGAGACCCAGAACCTACAGTGTACAGACTGACTGATTTTACTTTCAAGTGCTATGTGTAGCATTTTAGTCGATCTTATGGTGTTTCTCATCACTGTTTGGAATAGAATAGATTTGTATGGTCATCCTGACTTCTTTTCTGTGTTGATCCATTGTCTTTTCAGAATATCCTCTTATTCATCCCTCTCTTCCTCCTTTCTCTCTGTGCATAAGTGTTTGATTATGTTTTCAAGTCATCCTCTCTCCATCATCTGTCTCTTTTGTAAACTTACCTTTTTCATTCACTCCACCCTCCAGGGTGTAGGGGCTTATGGGAAGGTGAGTCCTCTGACGTGAGCATGGGTGGCCCAGACAAGTCCTGTTGCACAGCATCCTCTCTCCTCCTTCAACTACATCACCCATACTTCTGCCTCCTTCCAACTCTACTCCATCACTCTTCTCATTTCCTCCATAATCTATTTAGTTCTGACCTTTCTAACTTCTCTATCGTATGTTTTTTTCAGCATGTCATTCACTCACAATCTACAAAGTGGTGTGGACACTTGTACTGAATCGTGGAGTTATGAGCTGTTTGTCAAACCATATCTTATTGGGAAGCAAAGTGAAGAATGATGGCTGTGTGTTTAATCTCACTCATGCATGAGTGTGTGCTCAGAGGTTACGTTTTCCTTACGTCTCTGCATTCCTCACCTTGCAGGTGGCAGAATATGGTTTGTGGTCTGTAAATAAGGGGTCTGAAATTGATCTGTATGGTGAACTATAATCTGATGGCTGTAACAGTATTGTATGCTGATTGTTGATTGTTGTGTGCATGGCTGGTCCCACAGAAAGCCCTGGAGATGAGCAGGGAGGAGTACGAGTGTTTGCCCGGCTGGAAGCAGGTGAACTTGAAGAAAGCCAAAGGACTTTTCTAGATCAGACAGGAACAGAATAAACCACCAAGAACTTTTTTTTTTTGTTCCATTTACCTCTGGATAAATAAGAGGCTCAGGATTGGACTCTCCTGAGCGAACACATGGAGGGATGAGGACGGACGAGAAGAGCTGCGGCGTGGAAGAGACGGATCAACGAGAGGCGTGCCGGCCTTTTTGCGGCGCCGATTTCCTCACCCTCCTTTTTGTGTTGTTTTGTTTTGGTTGTGTAGGTAGGAGATAAATGTAAGCGGATGCTCTTCTGAGTGGATGTGTGTTTGTTCATGTGGCTTTTTAAATCTACACTATGTAGTTGATGTATGTACATATGTATATGCAGGCCAGCCATTGCCCTTACATTGTCAGCCATGCAGCCATGCACTGGAGTGGGAGCAGGCCTGTCAACCTGTTCGGCACACTCCAAATCAAACTCTCCGCTACTCTCGTATGTATGTTTGTGCGTTACAAATAATTTATATTTATATCAAATCCATATAGGAATTTTAAAAAACAGCTTTGCGAGTATTCACTGAGCTAAGAATGATGAAATAAATTGTATAATTAACGTGGAGGAGGTTTGTGTCATATGTTGATAAATAGTGGACAAGTATGGTGATTCTCTCTCTCGCCGCAAGACCATGTACAGTAAACCATTTGCCATTTACCGATCAAATGATGCAGCTTCGTTCTGGTGTATCGAGTGTCACTGTTGGTTCAGGTGCTCAGATGGAAGGAAGGATCATTTTGCAGGCGTGAATTAAGGCATGGTGAGGAAGAGCGGTGGGAATGTGTTGTGATTTTTAAATCCTACAGTGTATAGTGCCTTGCTTTTGTGTACAGTTTATATACAGATCCTAGTCTGCATTTTGAAGACTCTTTGTGATATAAAGAACTATTAGAGAAATAAACACTGAAAGTTGTAAATCAGAAAGCCTTTTGTCTTTTTTTCTTTACTTGAGCACATCTCATCATATTACAAATTCAGCATACTTATTGTGCTTAAATCTAGGTTTTATATTCACTGATTCTCTTAAATTCATGTTATTCCACAGAGATACAATGGACTAAGCGATCAGTCAACACAATATGAACACTTCTCAGATCATCCTATAGAGGGCAGTACAATACTAATTTCCATGGCTGGGAAGCAGCTAGTGGTGGAGAGTGGAGACATTACTGGCACAGAAACTCAGATGATCAAATGGACTCATAGTGAGTCATATTTAAGTCATGTTAGATTACTGTACATTACTATCAGTAGCTGTAATGAACGCACTGCAGCTGTGCCAGGATTCTGTCGTCAACATGACATGATGCAGGCCCCTTTCTGTTTTCTTTTTTTTTTTTGGTTCACTGTTGGATATTGACAAAACAGAAATTCTAGTACACAAGACAAGCGCGCCGTAGCTCATGTTGAATGTGGGGCGGCAGTCGCCAAGAGGATAAAGAAGTGGGCTTGAGGCTAGAGGCTCGCCAGAACATTGTGTATGGGGGGAAAAATGTTAACGCTGTCCACTCCCTCAACAGCTACTGCTGAGGTGCCCTTGAACAAGGCACTTAACCCCCAACTAGTCCAATAGAGCTGCTTAGTGGCCACAAGTAGAAGGCTGTGGTTGTACTGGGCAGCTCCCAATGTAAATGTGTGTAACTGTGTGAATTGGAAGCAGGGTGTTGATGGAAAACTGCATGTTTGTCTGGAGAAATCAAGTTTATCCAAGCATTATGTAATTCCTCATTTTCTATTGGCTACTACAGCATTAATAGTGTCAATCATCAGTGAGGCACTATGTGATTATGCTACTAAGCTTTTATTGCCTGTGCTACAGACACTTCTATCAGTGGCTCTGATCATCACTGGTCCTATGGGGTTTGACATGCAGCAGCGAGCCACCATGTGGTCCGCATGGCCCCCATATGCCAGGCAATTAGACGGATTCCATTAACGGGGATTTAAAAGCTCAGTTACCTATGTGGAGTCGCATGCACACAGGTGAAAGCTACACTCCCCCCCGCCCAACCTGTCAAATCTCACCGCCTCATTTTCCAGGCTGTCCTCCAAATCTACACACACACACACACACACACACACTGAAACACTGAAAGCTCTCAGATGTTCTCAATATCACCCGTTGGACTGTGCTGAGGAACAAGAGCAATTAGAGGGGAATTTCATGCAATCACTGTAGAACAATATACACAGCAGGTTTTTGTCCGGCGTCTAGTGCTGTTCTGTTCATCCAACAGGCGGGGCGTTGCTTGGATGTTGCACAACACTTTACAGCCTTCCTGACAGCTTGCCCTGAAACGGCAACGAGGAGAAGAAGAAGCTGTTGCTGTTCCAAAGGGTTGGCATGATGCGAGGGTTCTCTCTCCCCTCGCTGGTTTTCATCTCTTGTCTTTCTCTCGCTCCCTCTTGCATGCTAAGTTGTTGGATGCGGAGCCTGTGGTGTATTATTCTGTTGCAGATGCCTCCTCTGAACTCCCCTGGCCTGTGAGGAGTTTGATGTGCGACATGTGAATCCGCCCACCCACTCCTCCCCACCCACTCAGCGCAAGATGCTCCAACCTTTCCCTCCCTCTCTCTGACTCTACGTCTCTCTCTCCCTTTCTCTCATTCTCTCTCTCTCTCAGCAGGAAGACAGTAGAAGGTACAGTACACTGTGCAGACACTGCCAGGTGCATGTAATATTTCTGAGCTCGTTTTGACTGTGATCCCAGTTTTCTATGCAGAGCCCAGTGAGCATTTCCTTTACCATACAATCCCTTTATAGGATACAAAGACATGAATGCAAACCACTGTAACATGCATGCACATACAGTTTGTAAATGCGCGCACAGTATTGTTATATATGCACATATAGATGTACCAAGAGCACTTAACGGAAAAAGACTACCAAGTAAAGATCAATCATAACAAACCAGAAAGAGCAGGTCCCTTGTGCTTTCAGGTGTGTTATTGATTGAAAATTATTCTTTGCATTTCATTTGTCCTCCACTGATTGGTTCAATTTTCCAGGCCGGCACAATTTTGTATCATTTTGTTAACATGGGTGTGATCAGAATTACAAAAAAAAAAGCTTCAAAAGGGGAACAATAATCTTGCCATTAGAAATAAATGCAACATCAAAACAAAAAATAATCACATCCCTGATTAGTGAAATCACTAATAACAATTCATAAGGAGTCTCCACAGCATGTGAGTTTAAAGCTGTGCACCTGTGCTACGGAAAGGTGAAACCGCATGTTTGTGATTAATTATTAGATTATGCAAAGCGTAATTAAAATATCAGTCAATATTTAGCGGGCCATATGCCACAGGCGCTTTCGGAGCCACGGCTCGCCTGTGAATTCTAATAGCCCAAACTGGAGGTGAAAAGCGGCCTTTGGCAGGTATCTCCCTAATGCTCTTAACCATCTGTCGATGCTCAGCCCACTTCCACAGGAACATAATGTTTATGATAACAGTGTTAATTCAACACACAGGCTTAGGTGCAAAGTGGCACAGTTGAGCTTTAGCACCATTTATTCCACAATATTTGCATTTGGCCTGGTGCCTGCCCAGCACCTCTCCTCCCCTCTCCTCCTCTCCTCTCCTCTCCTCTCCTCCATCCACACAAAATGACAAGGACTGAACAATGACAGCCGCAATAAGGCTTAGCACATATTCTTCTGCGTGCTGTTTCCGTTTTGTTAAGAGTTTCTATTTATGTGTGGATTATCACTCGCTCTCAGCATCACAATAGAGCCATGGGTTTTGGTTGTGCCTCTCCTCTCCTCTCCTGTGTCTCTCCCTCGCTCCTTGGGTTGGAAAAAGCTCTAAGCCCCACGCTTCCTGTCCAAAAACGAAGAAAGCCACTTCAAAGACCCAGGGCCGAGATGATTTATGGGAAATGAATTTTGGAAAGAAGACTTTTTTTTCTCTTTTCTGTTGCCCTTGGTTCTTAGTGGTGAGCTGTGCTTATTAACCCAGATTTAGATCGCTGCCCTGATGGAGCCCATAAAAGTGGTGTGGATTTATACTATGTGGAGCGCAGCCACGTGCCTCAGGTCCCTGCGCTCCCTCTGTCTCCAGTCCAGCTCAGACCTGGACGGTCCCTTCTAAAGCTGGACGGAGGCACTGCACCACCTGAGGCTCAGCCTGAGAGAGAGGGACCACACACTACAGTACGAGCTCTGTAGACGTTAGCTTTACTCTACTGATTTATACTGGAACTGACCTTACTCCCACAGCGGCCATTTTGACCTCATGTCACACTCGGGGTGGAAGGTTGGCATAAAACTAGCTTTACAACACAGCCTAATGAGGACTTCAGATGTACCATTAGCTAGCAATAATCTCAACTACAATAACTGCTTGAATTTGGTAGAGCAGTTAGCTAGCTTATTATACGCAGGCCTACATAGCTTATACGTTGTTTTATTATCTATGTGTGTTTTAACTTTTCTTTATATGCACTTTTATCTTAGTATCTATGTTTATTTTTGAAGTGTGTTGAGACCCCCGTTGGTGATAATGCACTTTAATAAAATCTGACTTGACTTGCTAACTAACTAGTTAGCTAGTTAGCTACTAGCTAGCTACCTAGCTGATTGTGGTAGCTAGCTTTGGTGGGCCAAATATTAAAATGTAAGCATATCCCTCCAAATTTTTGACATCTTTTCAGTGGGGAGTCTTTTCCCTGTTTGCATGGTGCGGTACAGTCTGCAGGTCTACTTGTTCTTCCAGGTTGATTTTTTTCATCCCGAGTGTGACAAAAGTTCAAAGTGGCCGCCATGGGAATAAGGTTGATAGAGTGCGCCTGGGTTTTGTCACAGTCTACACTGTGCCCTCCAACCAGGTTCAAGGGCAACTACTTGAAAATTCTGCCAATCACAGAATCAATCAAAAGTATCTTAACCTTTTAGAGGAGCTCCCCTACCAAGCACTCCACCATTAGGTATAACTTCCTGTGTGTGTGTGTGTGTGTGTGTGTGTGTATGTGTGTGTGCGTGTGCGCGTGTGTGTGCACTTGTAAGTGCGCACCACACCTCCAAATCCAAGCCTTTGGACTGGAGTCAAGAGACTGCCCTCCCACTGCCACCTGGCATCATTAGAGGGTCTGATTCTCTAATCAACACCAACAAACAGACCCCCCTCCCTCCTCCAGCTCCTCCATCCATCCGCCCCTCCACCTCTCCATCCCGCGGCCCACCCCCAGGCCTGGGAGCCTGCTGTGGCGAGCAGACTAGATGATGGTCGGGGGGTGGGGGTGGGGTGCGGGGGGGCTGGGGTTATGTGCTGCTAACCAGGTGGGTGATGATGAGAGCAGACACGGCTGATCCTCCGCAGGCCACATGCTGGGGGGTGGGGGCCCTTTAGAGAAGAGGGGCCCAATTTACTAGAATTGCAAAGCAGGTCATTATTGATCAGGAAAAAACCCAGGAACTCAAAGACGGTGCTCGTGGTTGTTTTTTCCGTTCGCAAGCTTTCTCCAGCCTGATTTATGTTTTTTGCTAGGCTACAGCACACCAGAGCTGGATTTGTAGGATTTACAGAGAGGGAAGAGGTTGCCTGTGTCATCTAGAAAACATCTGCATGATTTTGCCGGTCAGAACTTTAAATGAGCTCGACATCAAACGTTTCTTGGGGTATGTTTGCGGGGAGAGGAGGAGGGTCAGGTGTACAATTTGAGACGCGCAGGGATCCAAACAAAAATACAAAGCGGCGTAACCAAGAGGAGAGAGTGACTCAGCCTCAGGATCGCTCTGCTCGCCGCCGCGCTCTCCAAAACCCAAAGCCAGGGAAACAAAAACACCATCCTCCCCTCTTTAGTTCCCCCTGCCTGTTTATTTTTAAAAAACTCCACCAATGGGATGCCCATTATCCCGCTCCGGCGGCGACACGACACCAAGAGAGAGATGACTCAGTGTTAGCTCGTGTGAAAGTGATGAGGAGACAACCTGAAAACTCTGGGGCCCTTAACGAAGCATTTGCCATCACTGTTATGACACAGTTCACCCTCAGGTGACAAACAGGCTCATTTATTCCCCCCCGACACACACACACACACACACACACACACACAAACTGGAGGGAAAGCTGCGGTGTGCCAACAGCTGGCTGCTGTCTGAAGCATAATTACTGGTTAATAAAAGAGGCTAATAAGGACTTACCTTCACTAGTCAGTGGCTAAATGAAATTAGTCAGGGAGGGGAGAGGATCAGCAATGTCTGCCAGGCTGATTGCTCTGATAAAAGGTGTGACCTACACTTGTCCTTTAAAACCAATACAATCAAGGGAAGCAAACTTTCAGCATCAAGGGAGCTGCCAATGAAATGGGATCTGTTGACAGAAAGGAAAATACACATGCAGTGCAGTAAGGGCGTTTCTGTGGACTATTCAGTAGTATGCTGCATACTACAGTTCAGAAAAACTGGCATAAAATATCCCACAACACATACAAAATCGGAGGACAGTTTCTTTGTGACCTTTCCCCTTAAAATCTCTCTTTTTACATTAATTCTTTACATTAATTTGTGACATTTCTTCTTCATGAGACAAAAAAGGTGGAAAGAAGGGAGGGCATGCAGCAAAGATCATGTCAAATCCATGACAATGTGAGTACATGGCCATGACCAAAACCTTACACACACTTATGTCAGGGAAGATGGGAGGGTAACGCTTGACTTGTGATGCTTTACAAGCAGATTATACACCTATTAGAAGCATAGATAAACAATATGATCATCAGACAAATGACATTCAATAGTCTTCATGCACTCACAGTGTGCTTATAATGTGATTTTGATGCCTTATGATGCCCTATGATGCCCAATATCACCATAATGATTATCTGGATAAAAACTACATACAAGTTATAGATTATTTAGATATCAATTGACAGCCTATGCTTTTCTCAGTGTTATATCAGCCCTCTTTAAAGCAGACATTCCTGACTCCCACTCTGTCCTCTGTGTCCTCTTCTTGACCACACCTCATTTTCTATTCTGTGAGTTCAGCTCAGTTTGCTACCTGGCCTCGTCTGCTATGTTCAACTCAGCTCCGGCCTTCCCGCTGCCTCCTCAGAGCCTCGCTCCCTCAGCCTGATCGCCAGAATGATTTATCCCCGATACCTGAGGGCCAGAACACATAAATATATATTTAAAGCCTGTAAACTCCTACCATCCATAAAAATGATTAAAGTCCCTATTTTGGTTAACTCGGTGCCCTCCCACCACAACTGGGTTTGATTTGTCTGCGTAAACCAGATGCAGGTGATGTTCCACGCTCTCTTCCAGGGATGCAGTAAATCAAAACCAGGATGGGAATGAATTTGATGAGCTTTGCGACTAACCCGATACCCGTTCAGGTCTTGGCTGGGGATGCGTGTGCATACCTGCGGGGTTGGGGCTGTGGAGAGCAGCGCAGTAGATTCCCCGGGGGTTCTCAATGTCACAGCTCCCAGTCGTTTTTTTGTCTCAACCGCCCAGTCAGCATTCATTCAGCCGGGGATGCAAAATGATGCAAGTGAAAGCAACCCGCCGAGTTTGGGCAGTGTGCGCCGCATGTCCGTTCACCAGATAGCTGTGATCCTGCATTGTCAGCTGTAACAAGCTTATCTGTTGGGAAAGCAGGGTTGGTGTTGGACTAATATATTACTAATTTGAAAAGTAGTATTATTACGTTACATATTACTCAGTAGGAGCAGTAATTCTTAGGCGATTTCATCCTTTTATCTCCAAAAAAACTCCCACTAACTCGATTGCCTCTACTGTGAATAATCAGATAATCAAATAGAGTTGATGCCCAATATTCTTGTCATCCTTTTGCTTAATAAAAATCAAAGTAGTGACAATACTATCTCCCAGAAAGAGGAACTTTTCTGCTATTTCCCATCTGTGCTATAGCTTAATGTGAAAGGATGATGACTAATTATGAGGAAAATGAATCCGGTGATGGGGAATAATCTTCGTCTTTCGATAATTCAGCTTCACTTAGTATTTATAGAGGGTAATACAAGTAACTTTTTTGATTGGTGACTAATATTTTTACTTGTTACTGGGATAAATAATGATATTATTGCAACATGTTACCACCCACCGCTGCACAGGAGTGGCTGTTTTCTCATCGCTAAGGTTTGCCAGTGATAGATTCATTCCATCAGAGGCTTTTCCAACAGCAATAGGCTGAACAATATGAGAGGCTGAGAGAGTGTGTTGTGAGCTGTGCTGTCTGCCGCTCGCCTCACGTTCTGACGCCGTCTGAATGGAGACATCCTGTTTGACAGGAAGGTGTCACTCGCAAATCACTCTCCGCACAGGAACCCAGCCAGTATCAACATCCCTCCGCACAGATCATCCTGCATTTTTTATCTTTTTGCGCGCCAAGTAAGAAATCACAATATTTCGTGTGTTTTCGTGACACGTTTTACTAATTTATGCATTTGTTATTATAGGTGTCTCTCGGAGTGTAATTACATGTTCGCCCCAAGAAAGATCTCAGGTGATACATCATATAAATACTACGGTGTCATGTTATGAAGAGAATAAGTCATGGGGATATATTTCCACAAATATGTCAGTCTGTAGAAAAACTGTTTAATGAAAAATGACAGAGAAAACTCCTCAGGCACTAGGAGCAATAGCATACCCAAATTAACATAAGCATCATTCCAGTTGTCAAACCCGCTCCCCCGTTTTTATTGGTGTATTTTTTCTTTTTCTTTTTCTGAGAGTCGGGATAAACCTGAGGAATGGAACAACCATTAAAACAAACAATGATTCTGTTTTCTCTGGCAGAGCGCTGCTTCTTCGGAGGGGAGGAGGAGAGAAGAAAAAGAGGAGAAAAGCGGGGGGAAAGAAAACAACCGCGGCTGCTTTTTTGGGCCCGGGCCCGTCAGATGCCGTGGCGGGGAGCGGGGAGCGGGGAGCGGGGAGCGGGGAGCGGGGAGCGGGGAGAGCGGCGTCCCGTGCCAGCACATCCACATGTCATCTCTGTTTAGACACACCTTGGAGAATGTGACCTCCTTCCAAAGCCCGGCCTGGCAAGGGCTCGGCGGGGGGAAGGAGGAAAAGCCCTGGATCGTGGCTAACCGGTGCCAGAAAACTGCCTCCCACTGTCTGTGTGTGTGTGTGTTCATGACTCACCACATGGATGGTGTGTACCTGTGTGCGTGTGTGAGTGAGTCGAACAGATCCATTATCTTACAGTGAACCATCGGTGGGCCGCGTCACACCGAGCTGCCGCCATCTTGGTTCAAAAATTTGCCCCTTCTGCCCGCAGCTACTTCTGTTTCGGCACCCGTGATTGGTTGGGAGATGGGTGTCGACTCTTCTGGCATTAGTGGTAAAATTCCCCGGGGGGGGGGGGAACGTTGTCGGAAGTCATCTTACCTGCCGCGAGAGTGAATTCAACATGGCAGCTTAGCAGTTAGGGGGCAGCCGCGGTGTCTCGAGGTCGTGTGGAAGAAAAATGGCAGAGGAGGAGGAGGGGGGAGCTTTCAGGAGGTTTACAGCGAGGGAGTAGACAGATAGGGAGAAAAAAAAAAGGGGGATTCACCTGTGTAAGGGAGGGATGAGCGAGCCGCCGGCCACACAAACTCCAGACGCAGCAGAATCCCGCTCCCTGCCCGCCATCTGGCCCCCGGCAGCGAAGGCTAACTGAATTACACTAGCAGCAAAAAAAAAAAAAAGCTAATCTCACTTCCTCTGTCGGGGGTGTAGGAGGTGTGTGTGGGAGGTGTGTGTGTGTGTGAGTGCCTATCTGTGGGGTATTGTGAGTGTTCGTTTGTGAGGCCGTGTGCATTAGTTCAGGCCCAGCGTGTATTTTGGAGCGCACGCCATCCTGACAGCGAGAGTGTATGTTTACTAGATGATGATAGGCTCACGTCCAACGGTCCTGCAGTGACCAGAAGGTGAGCTGTAATAGAGGTGAGGAGTGTGTGTGTGTGTGTGTGTGTGTGTGTGTAGGTGTGTGTGCACGCATCTGTACAGTATCTATAGTATTTAGGCATGAACACACAGGGTCACAGGCAGACACAGACTGGTGATGTATGATATATCCTCTTTATTTACTGTTATTTTAATATGAGAAAAGTTGCATATTGCAGCTCTAAGCTGTGTGCATCTCTGCAGGATAGTTTGGTGACCTGCGTGTAATAATTTATCACACTGACCAACTTATAATTTATTTTATAATAAATTATTTTCAGAATAAAATGCTTATTTTACTTTGTTTGTGACCAGTCTTATTGTTTATAGGTTTAATAAGGAAATTATAAATTACCTTATTTCATGTAAATTCACTTATTTTACTTTCAGTGACCCAGTATCACTTGGGTTGCACTTGTAAAAGGAAATAACCCTTGAATCCTCATAGCCCATTCACTACTCAAACTACAGTTCTGTTTTATCAAATGTTTCCAAAAATTTCAAACGTAAACAAACGTTTTCCACAGTTATCCTGACCTGACAAAACCTTATTCTCTAAAATACACCTTAAACCCATTTTCCTTATCCTTATTTACACTGCTGTAATGTTAAGTGTATCAAAATAATCCCTAACTGAATAAAAATGCATCTAAACTAATTTTTTACAGTAAATTCTCTTCCTGAACTGTACCAACTTCAGTCTCTATTCATGCTAACATATGCACCAAATGAAGATAGCTGTAACCGAAATAGTTTTAACACTTTTTATTATCTTTTACCCATAAAATATTTTTTTTTTCACTTTTTTGTCATTCAAAACACATAGAATCTGTGTGGGCATCAGTCAAGAGGAACTTGGAATCTCACTGACCTCATCCAAAGTGATGCAACAGTGATTCAGTGAAAGCAGTGTCAAGCAGTGTCAGTGTTCAAACATTCTTGTGTCTGGCGTGATGGAAGCAACACGGAGAGGAAAACCTCAAAGAGCCAAGTGGAAAGAAGACATGGAGTTCAAGCAGACAGAGCTGGAGGCCCAGGTAAGCCCCGCCCACAGAACATTTGGGCAGAGAGCCTACCTGGAGCCCCCTATGGAGAGGAAGACTGGGGTCCTGACCCAGCTCCGCGGGAAGGAGGAGGAGAAATTGAACAGCCAAGCGCATCAGATGGATATGAAAGCAGCAGAACATCTCAGGCCTCCTGAGGCCCAGGAAGAGGCACTGGCCAAGGCCAAGGCCCAGGAGGAAAAGATCGTGAAGCTGTTTCTCGGGTTGCATGAGGAGCAGAACAAGCTGTTCCAGAAGGCCATCCGACTGAGTGCCGGTGCGACGGAGAAGGCTGCAGACGACATCAAAGAAGTCGGTCTGCAGATCCAGAAAGTGCAGATGACACTCCTGCAACAGGCCATCCGGCTCGACGTCTCTGGGGCTAAGAAGACCTTCGGCAACAGGACCTGGACTGCTCAGGCTGCAGGGAACAACGTTCCTGAGCTGAAGAAAGCTGAAGACGATGCAGTTAAGATCAAAGCCTTGGAGGCAGAGAAGGAAGCTCTCTGCCAGAAGACCCAGGCTGCAAAGATGGCTATTTCTGAGCTCCAGCTCCAGCTCCATAGAGCCCAGAGTGATGCTGAGCAGCAGGCTGCTCAGATCAAAGCCTTTGAGGCGGAGAAGGAGGCTGTTCAGCACACAATGGAGGAGCTAAAAGAAAAGCTCAGCGCAGAGAAGAAGCTCAGCGCCCAGGCTGCAGCGAAAAGCGAGGCAGCCATCCTCAGCCTGCAGGCTCAGCTACTGGAGCAGGACATCAGGGAGAAGCAGGTTGTCTGCAAGGCAGAGGAGCTCAGTGAAACTCTGCGAAAGGAGAGAGAGAAGGCCCAGAAGGCTCAGCAGGAGGAAAGTGCTGCAGAAAACAGCATCGCGGCCGCCCTGAAGGAGTCTGAGCAGCTCCTGGACAAACAGCTCCTCCAGTGGCAGGAGGAGAAGACCGAACTCCTCAGGGCCAAAGATGAGAGCCAGAAGGTCCTGGAGGAGAAAGAGAGAGAGTGGGCCGAGACAGAGAGAAGCATCATGGAGAAGATTGCTGATCTGCACAGGGACGTCTTCGAGTTTTCTGTAAAGGAAAAGTCCAAGAAGCGTAGCTGGCTGCGCAAACTCATTGGTGCCCCGGCCCGCAAAGAGGAGAAGAAGGAAAAGAAGGAGAAGAAGATGGAGGCCAAGGGCTCCAAATTCCTCCAATTCTTCAAGTGAAGAAACTGAGCGCACCGACACCTGTGCTCACACACACACAACCCCCCTACATCCATTTCCATCAAATTCCTCCAAACCCTTTTTTCCTTCAATAAACGATATCTACAATGATATCTAAAATCATGTACTGCCTGTATAGTTTTATTGTAGAAAGTTGTAAGTTCCACCACAGTCAACAGTGTATCACTGAGGCCTGGACACAAAACAAAGTCAAGCTTTTTTATTTAGATGACTAATTGTTGGAGTGAAGCTACTGTAGAAGCAGCAATATTCATTATGTTGTGTCTAAGTTGTGGCAAAGTTCCTGCATCTAGTATCATTTACCACCAAGACCTCCAAAGTTCTGGAGACAAAGAAGAGCAACGACTGATGACTGAGAAGAAATTATATGTTGGTCAGTGTGATAAATTATTACACGCAGGTCACCAAACTATCCTGCAGAGATGCACACAGCGTAAGAGGCGTACCTTTCATCCTCCTCGTCTGGCATGCCACCTCACCTTGGAAGCGGCTCCTTGCGAACAGCAGAGCGCGGCTGTTTCCCATCGGCTCCGGCGTGATCAGAACCGGCTGACTGGGTTAGGCTGGAGTCGAGGTTCTCTTCCAAACCCCCGAGAAGTGTAGCGTGAGTGTGTGTCGTTCCGCCAGAATCAGCAGTCTCACTGTAGCTTCACCATCCGTTCAGTGTGTGATGTGGTCGTGACCTAAAGGGAAAACACTTTGGCATTCTCCTACAGAAACTTGGCTGTCTGAGAGTGTTTGTCTATGTGTGTGTGCTTGCCTGTGCGTGTTTACATTCGTCTGAACACTGTAAGCAGTCGTGTTTGCTGCTAAATGTCAGCAGCACCCAGACCATTGGTATGAGTGAAGAGCAGTGAGGAGCTTCTGCATTCAAAACCATTGGTAAAAATACAATTAGCAGTTTATTTATATGAATTTGGGTATATTCAGATGAGATGAGACTTCCCCATTGGGAAATTAGACAGCAGCAGCAAATAATAAGAGGATACCAACAACCACTTCAACACTAGAACATGCTAAATACAATCTGAAAAGATGAAAGATATGGGATTATAGCATTAAGATGGTGTGCAAAATAGCAGCAGAAAATAATATATGCACATTCATTAGACTTGTAGATGTAAAATAAGTTTTTGAGACTTTGCTATCACTTGCTAACTTTGCTAACATTGTAGCTCATTTTATTCCACAGTTAACAAACTTTGCAAATGTGCAAATGTAAACAAACCTTGAAATACATGTAAAAACCTATTTTTAAAGTAATAATCTGCAACATTTTCATAAAAATAAACATTGGTTTTGCTACTCTACCCAGTTGATTTAACACAATAGTGATTCAGCCAAGTTCATGAAAGCTTTTACAGTTGCTGTTCCAAACACCTGGTGTCTGGTAGGTCTCTCCCGGGAAAAATCCTCTGGCACACTGGCAGTGATGCATTTTACATTTCCAGCAGCGGCTACAGCGGTTTGTTTGTAATAAACAGAAGAAGAACTGGGTAGTTAGCATGAGCAGCGATAACAAGTATCTTGAGGATTACTACTTTAAACTGCTCTTTACATCAAAAGCTCAGGCAATACATTTTAGTGTGCAAATAAATCACAGTGTAAACGAGGCCAGGCGGCGGTGGATCAGGAGGCCCCATGCTGGAGTCATGGATTGGACCTTTAAGTAGAACATTTTGTACAGCGGGGTGCAGTTGTATTAAGCTGCACTGGAAACAGAATGCTAATGCGGTGTCAGCACTGAGAGCCTCTAATGGGATGCAAAAGAGTCATGTTCACTTACTGCAGACATGACATTCTGAGTCACTTTGTGTCTGTGCGCGTCTGTGTTCAATGAAAATATCACCTTACACAGCGTTTCAAGCATGGTTATGACAGTATGCACACACACACACACGCTGACACACACAGAGAGATTCTGACCTCCACTTTTCTCATCAGTGTGATCAGATTGTTCCTCATATGGTCCTATCTGAGTCACACTTGTTTGCACTGCTGGACATGTTGGCCGTGTTAACAGAGGGCCAATCTGTTCAACCTGTTCTCAAGCCAGGAGGTGAAAAAAAATGTCTTCAGGTCACCATTTCTTTCCTGAAAGCTGCTACTTGTAGCATTGATTCCCACATGATTCCCATAAAACCCATTGCTTCCTGTTGCAAAGAGGATGAGAGCCAATAACAGCTATGATAACAGCTAATATGTATATTCTGACGAGGTAAACGTGAAGTTGAAACTATGCAGTTAGAACAATGAAACTGGAATGGAAAGTTGTGTATTACTCGCAAAGTAAAATTTTCTTATTTTGTGCCGTAAAGCTATTTTGTGCCGTAAAGTACAGTAAAAGTGGAACACAGTGTAAAATGCAGTGTAGAGGATGACAATCTTCTTGGTGATGGTCTTTTTTGTTTACAGTAATTATACTACTCAAAATGTATGTGATAATGACATATTGATGTTAAAATGCTGCACCTTTAATCTTTCCATCACAGTCCAACAGCCATCACAAGGCCCATTCACTCTTTACACATATCATAGAGAAAATTGGAGGCAGAAATAGAGGAGGAATTCTTTTATTTTGTTTTGATTTGATGCTACATCTTTTTGAATCTGTTATTTTTTTTTTTTAATGAAACTGTTTTCCCAGTTTCCCCCTCTCCTCTCCTTTCATCGGTGGATAGCGGGCAAGGAGTGCGGCTCAAAGCAGCGCTCTATGTATTTCAAACAGCGAGATTGAAGGGGAGAAAAAATCACCAGGAGAAGAGAGAGCTAAACCCCGCGCGATAAAAACGTCCTCTTAATCTTACCTTGAAAGCCACGGTGGAGGGGAGCCTCCCCTCGGAAAGAAAAACAGGCGGATTATTTCCATTTGAAAGAACATGCCAAATTACACAAATGTGTTTTTCAGCCGGCCTTTTCAAAAGCGGCGACAGATGGAGGCCGGCCGACGGCGTTGGTAGCCGACGGGCCGCCGCCGCCGCCGTTCCCCGTGTCTGCTGCTGTTTATCGGCGCACACAGGTAGCCCAAGAATCCATTATACAGACCATAGATCTTATTCAACCACAGTGAAAGAGCGGTGCCTGCCCAGGTGTGCGCTGTCTTTCACAGTATTCCCCCCTCCCCCCATGTTTTGAATACAGACTGTGGATTTTAAAATGTAACGGCTGCCGCTTAAGTTATCTCCACAGGTGTTTGGAACAAAGTGCGGTTAGCGATGATGGAGGGAAGTTGGGAGCTGGGCGAGCGTTGGCGGGGATAAAGGAGAACTGGAGGCCAAGAGACATGTGTAATGTAGTCGATCAGAGAGCTGGGGCGCGACGCTGACCGAGCTACAGCGCTCTGGAGTGTGATTTTTTTTTTTTTTTTTTACCCGTGAATCCCCAATGCAAGAATTTTTATCACGCACATGCACGGTCATGAGGATGGAGGGCGTCTCTCAGCACCTCCTGGTTTTAATTATTCAACACACACACACACACACTTTTCCTTTCCTCTCCTTTGCCCTCCATCCATTCTCTTCACCGGCTTGGATGAAGAGCAGTAATCAAGGGCTGGCGGCAGACAAGGGCCATTTACTCAGGCGAGGAGCGGGGAGACGGGGGCCTCTTCAGGAGATGCAAAGCGTTGCCCAAGGGTGCCACTCAATCATCTCCAATCAGGAAAGCCCCGAGAGGTCTCACAACCACATATCACATCTCTGCTGTTCTCTCCTTCACGCACTTCTGGGGTTTTTTCCCCCGCTAAAGGAGATGCAAAAAAAAAACACTGAGATGCAACACTTCTTTTCTATTACAAGGATCTTATTCATGAAATGCACAGAGATACAGACTTTGTCTCTGGTCTAGCATGGCTCAACCAAGCAGAGGGAGCAGAGTGACAGCGTGATGAAAAGAGAAAAAGCAGGAAGGGCCTTTCTTTTTCTGCAAAGAGCTGCAACCAGCAGCACCAGGCCACGCTGATGAAGATACAAGCCAGGAGAGGCAGAGCGAGCCTCTCCTCTCCGTCCTCTTCCTCCTCCTCCTCCTGCTCTCCCTCTTTTCTCCTCTCGCCGTGGCATTTGCCAGGAGAGGGGGGGGGGGGACGACAGGCATTGAAGTCGATCCCTCTGTGAATAAAGCAGCCTCTGAATCCAATTTCTGTGAAAAGAGACAGAGTCAGCACGAGGGTGGCGTCGTAAAAAAAAAAGAAAAAAAAAGAGGCAGGTACCAGGCAGATGAATCAGGAATAGGAGAAGCCTTGGGTTGGAGAGATCAAAGATAGGACGGAAAAGAAGAAGGAGAGACTGTTGAATTATTTTGGAGGTGTTTTAGGGGTATTTTCCATCTAGCGTGTCCAACCTCAGAGGTGCGCGGTCTGCCAGCTCTCGCCGCATGCAAGCCACACACACACACACACATACACACACACACACACAGAGAGAGAAAGGGTTTTAGCTTCTGAGTCTTATTTGCATCGCTCTTCTGGGGAGACTTTACCTTTTTTTCTCTGTAGCAAGTCAAATTTCCTGGATGGCGGGAACCGAGGCTATTCTAGCCTTTCGACATGCACTCTACGTGTGCAGCTGAAGTCACTGACTGTTAGGTACGACGAATAATCAAATCAAAATAACCATTGAAGGTGGAATGGGACCAAGGTGGGCCGTGCCTGGGTAAATCCTGTTAAATGTGTCTAATCTAATGTCAATGAGAAATGAGGCACCTCTGCACCCTGAGTGGAGGTGGTGACCCAGAACGGCCATATGGTCCCGCGGCTCTACACCACCTATGGCCCTGGAGCAGATCCAGCCAGCCATCACGGCTTCCTGTGTGTGTGTGTGTGTGTGTGTGTGTGTGTGTGTGTGTGTGGACGGACTAGTTGTAACAGCTGTCTCCTGTCGAGCTCTCCGGGGAATTGACGACCTTATGCTTCTCAGGTGATCTGGATCATGTTTGTGGCTTTTATTTTTTTAAAGTGTGCATTTCATTTTGTGTTCAATTACTACTTGATTTAAATAATTTAATTCTCCCACTGTAAGCTTTTTAGTGCATGATGATCTGCTCGTCATAATAAAAGCAGTTCCGTGATTAAATTATTTGGGGTTTTACAAGCACATTTCGTGAAACAAGCGTAGGAGCGTATCAATCGCCTCCACCAGTTGAGTATGAATAGAAACACTGTTAAACTCACACCTGTCTAATGTTTCCCTGGTTTGTGCCTTGCCACCACATGGTGTCTCTGTGGTGCAGCCCAGGAAGGTGTGAAGCATGACAGGGAGAACAGTTGCAGCCAAAGCCTCCTTCATCGTGATTCAGGGGACGTCCGTCAAACGCTCTCAAAGAAAGACGCAAGGGGTTAAATGGATGGAAATTGTGCGCACTTATCTTCGGCCGTGACAAAGGGAAACGCGGGGGACAGTAGCGCTTTGTTTTGGACTCTCAAGTGTGAGCTGGGCATGGGATCTAGTTTCCCAGCCTCGTAGAAAACAGGTGCTCTCGCCAGTTGTTCTTTTGTCCCACCACGCTTCTGGCAGATTGAAAGTGGAGCCAGCACCTGTTAGCATTCCTCACTGGTTCCGAGAGACACAGAAATGTGGAAAAAAGAAAAAAAGTTTTTGGGGGGAATATGACTCTTTCATATAGGAACTGATGGAAAATGCAATCAGACAATTAGAAGAGTTGAATTAAAGGGGCCTTATTATAGGAATTCAGGTTTTCATCTATTTATATACATATATGATCAAAGATGTTTAATGTAGATATTGTTAAAATTTGGGTTAAATTTCAAGTTATTGCATTTTTAAAAGTCCATCCTTTTTCATAGGTTGTTTCTGACTTACTCCAGTAATCGCATCACAACTGGACTTGGTTTTGATTGGCTCAACTCACTAAAGAATTGCTGAAATCTTCTGATCAGGCCAGTTTGCAGCATTTGAACTGGAAAGCCTCCACTCAGCAGGTTTAGCTCATTTGAATAAGAGGAGCTGCTGTCGTCGGCCAATCAGGGTCCAGTATTGTGACTGTTCTGCCTGTTCAAACTTAGTCTTCAAACTCTTTCAATAAATACCCATTTAACTGAACTACATTTATTTGCAAAACATCACACAGAACGTCACTCTTATCCTGAGCCATAGTACATTTGAATACAAACCGTGACCTTTAAAAGCGGCC
Source organism: Centroberyx gerrardi (assembly GCF_048128805.1). Taxonomy (NCBI): domain Eukaryota; kingdom Metazoa; phylum Chordata; class Actinopteri; order Beryciformes; family Berycidae; genus Centroberyx; species Centroberyx gerrardi. The sequence continues at coordinate 17,204,823 of NC_136018.1, read as the reverse complement.
CTCAACCGCTCACCGCTGAGCAAGAATCCCAGTTGCCTGAGTGTCTGTTTGGGGTATTTAAGGTGGGGTGGGCTGCTCTGCTGCGGCCACAGCTGTGCGCGGCTGTTGAGAGGGTCTGATGTCATGTATAATGGGGGTCCGCTGGGATGCAGGGATGGAGGGATGGAGGGATGGAGGAAGAGCGAGGGGCAGAAACCGGATCCCTGCCCTGTGCCGCGCTGCTCCGACTGTGGGCGAAGGTTAATGTGGAGCCACCTGCTGCATGCATACTGCAGATCTGAAAAATGGAACGGAGTGTATCGCTGCTGCCTGGTGGAAACCTTGCATCTCCAAAAATGTCAAGGAAAGCAGCTTGTTTTTAGATCGTCCACCATGCATTTTTGAGTTTATCCAATGGGGTTTTGAAAGAATTTCATAAGCCCAACCCATGTAATCCTGCAGTTGAAGTGAACATGGAAATCTAATGAAATCAAAATTGGAGTTACAAGGTTTTCACATAACAGTGATATATATGTGTTTATGAGAGAGAGAGAGAGAGAGAGAGAGAGAGAGAGAGAGAGAGAGAGAGAGACAGAGAGAGAGAGAGAGAGAGAGAGAGAGAGAGAGAGAGAAGAAAACACACACACACAAGCACAACACAATGCTTCCTACAATGTCAAATATGTCCTTACTGGCTTTTGAATGATTTCCATAACTCCATGTTCTCAGTTTGGAACTGTTTTACATTATTATAGATATTGATGAGTATGTATTGTACATGTTTCCCAACCAAATAATCATCTCATATAGTTTGAAGGTATGAAGCTTGTTGCTTTTTTTTTAATACATTTTGTAGCTATTGTGCAAACAATCATGGCAATAACTGAAGTGAGAGAAATGAACTGTGCATGTATGTGTTTGTGTATGTGTGTGTCAGTACTTTAGTTCACATGTTTGCATGTGTGTGTGTGTGTGTGAGAGAGACAGAGAGCACAGGAGGTTGCATGAGGCAGGCGGCTGACAGTTACGGTGACTTAATACCGCTTGATATTTCATGGCTGGGGGAATGTGGCGGCACTCCCTGCTTTATGGAGCTGGCCTGGATCATTTAGTTGGATGGAGTTCCTGCCCAGAGGAACAGCTGAATGATGTCATGCAGCACACACACACACACAAGTATTTTCTGTCCCCCCCTCTCCATGCAATCTGTGGAGTTAAAGTGTTGTGTTTCTGTTTCTGTGTTTCTGGCCCGCTCTGCTTGACGTTGTTACAGTTTTTCACATTGTTGGAGGGAGAGAAGGGTTTTTTGTGCAGTGTGATTGAGATGTTGGGTAATTGCAAAGGTGGGTTTGAGCAAAGGGAAGGTGGGTGGGGTTTCTAATAAGAGCCTGGGTTTCACAGAAGGCTGGTGCGTGTATGTGTGTGTGTGTGTGTGTGTGAGTGTGTGTGTGTGTGACGGGAGGAGAGACGCTGGGGAGCAGATGTGTGTTTGGAGAGAGAGAGAGATGAGAGATTGTGGTGGGTGTTTTCTGAGGGGGCTCTCGGTTCGCCAGTAAGCTGACCTCACGGGGCATATGGCGTGTCTGTTGTGTGCAGATGTGTGTGTTTGTTCATCTGCGCGTGTGTGTGTGCGTGTGTGTGTGCGTCGCGCAGGAGCAAATCCGTCCGCGCAAATCAATGTCTGGCCTCGTTCTTAATGGATAGAATCGGGTTCTCCCCTTCCCTTCCCTTCCCTTCCCTTCCCTTCCCACTGCTGAGAAAAGGAGCGCGCTCGCTTAGCATGCGAGTCCCTCTCTTCTCTCCTCCGTATAAGAAACCTAAATATGGAAACAGTGATTGGAAATTGTTTAGACAACCTGAAATGGTTTATCCCGGGGCTGTGCACAGCTCCCAGATCAAAGCGCAGGAAACATGAATCATACAGCGTTTCTGTACGGAAACGATGCCTTCGCCTTTCTTCCTTTGACATACACACTGGCACAAATAAGAATGTTAAAGAAAACAAAGAGAAAGAGGCAGAGACATGGGAGGAAAAAAAAGGTGCTTATCTGAAGTCAGGGGTAGCGACTTCCTTTGTTTGATCATACTGTACATGAGCTTTGCAAGATCATGCTGCCAGCTTATTTTCTCCCACCAGCGAATCATACAGTCACCCAAAGCAGAGCCAAAACCCAGTGATCACCTTTACTTTCCGTTCTTCCCTTCAACACTCCCTCATAGACTTTCCTTCTCTCCCTCTCTCTCCATTTCTCTTCTTCTCAATCCACTCTCTCTCTTTCTGTCTCTTTCCTTCCTTCCCTTCCCTTCCCTTCCCTCCGCCCCATAAAGATCGGCTCCACAGCTCTCCTGGGAGCAGCATCTATCACAGGTATTGCCTCATCGGCTCAGCGATAACCGATCCACTGTCTAAAGAGCATCACTCTCCTCCGGCCATCTCCGCTTACTCTCTCCTGGGAAGGGAAGAAGGGAGGAGGGGGAGGGGGGGGCTGGAGAAATACTGCACGGCACAGATTGACAATCGCCAAATGACAGCACTGCACACCCCCCCCCCCCCCCCCATCCTTTTTGTCCTGTATAAAAGGAATTTCCAGAGATCGCGACACGCTTTCTTTCTTTCCCCCTTTTCTGTCAAAGTGCTCGCCGTAACTCTTACCAGGCTTTTGATTAAGCCTTTTAAGTCGACATAACCTTCTTTTTCCTAAATCTCTCTTATGTCTTATGCCTATCCTTCTTATCCCCCCCCTCCCCTCAGCTCTCTCTGTAGTGATGTGGCCCCATGCAGAGAGAGAGAGAGAGAGAGAGAGAGAGAGAGAGAGAGAGAGAGAGAGAGAGGCCCCCAGGACTGGGTCAGCCTCTCTGATCTCCGAGCCACAGTCTGATCTCTGTTTGATCAGCCACAGTTTACATTCTCCCGCCGTCCCTCGCTCCAAGAAGGGGAAAAGGCGAGAGGAGGGGGAAAATGAGTGAACTAACGAAAAAGGTGCGTCGCTTAATGTTTGAATTAATAATGAGGACAAAAAGTGCTGAGCGTCGGGGTGTGGTAAAAGCTATCCACCTCTCCTCTCCTTTTCTCCTCTGTGACTCCACCTATTCAGTTTCAAGCCTTTCCAATGTGCTCTCCATGTCCGCCTATCCCTTCTTTTCCTTCTCCTTTCTCCTCCTCTCCTATTCCCTTCCCTCCTCCTCTCCCCCTTCCCTCCTTTCCTATGCCCTTCTCTCTCCTCTCCTCTCCTCCCTAACTGCGGTCGAACCTCCTCATCCTCCCCTGCCCTGCGCTGTCAGACGGACAGGAGCGGCTGACTCACTGGTTTCAGGGAAGTGAAGCTGTGTTGATGTCACGTTGACGGACAGAGCGCTCCAATAAACACGGCGGGCACGGCGTCAGAGCTCGCCCGCATCACTCTGGGCTGACACGGGCACAGGATGATGTCAGCGCGTGTGATGACATCGGTTTTGTGGGGACGTCTTCCAGCGCGTGATGTCAGCATGGCTCAGGCATGACTGGGCACCGCGGAACCAGTTACCCCCATTACTGAAAGTGGTGTGAAGCTTGGAAATACATGACGTAAATGTCTTGCTAGTCTTTTTATCCATTACTAATTACTAATGGTGAGCTCTCACTTCTCATGGGTTGCCTGCAACGAATTTGCCACACTGTGGCCTTATTTAATTTACATCATACTCAGGATGGGAAACAACATGCAGACTGCAACAGAAGACTGCAAAGCAGGTGTCTCAAAATTTTTTAAATATACACCAAAAGTGAGAGGCCACAGCAACTGGATTGAAGGGAACATCCATGATGTTGATCCATGCTAGCTGATGTTAGCAGCAGCTACTTCATGTTGTTAATGTTATATTTATCTCAAACCAACCAGGTCTAATTCTTCTTAACTGACAGCTTTTACAGCTTTCATATTTAGTAGTAATAATATGTAAACATTATGCTTCATATCATTAATGGCACTTCTTTGATAGACAAATTCTTTCTGCTTGCTAATGCTAGTTTTTGGTGACTTTAGCTAAAACTGACACTGTTAAAACTAGTTGTGGACTACAGCTACACAATTCAACCTAGCTAGTTTGGAGATAAATAGTAGCTGGCATGCTAACATTAGCTAACATTATGAAAACATAACCCATGTTCCTTCATTCCAGTTGCTGTAGTCTTTGATTTGGACTTCCAGCTCTGCTCACCTCTCAACCATATTAAAGAATAATTTTGATATTTTAATTTTTTTTCTTTGTCCAAAGACCAATTGAGTTCACCTCTGTGTCCATCTGCTTCAATGTCTTCCAAGAAGGGTTTCCCACCCTGAGTAGCCTATATGACGTAAATCAAATATGGCCGCCATGTGAGAAGGGTGAACAGTGCATGTTCTCATTGTAGCTCTTACAGAGCATGTGAGTAATCAGGTTGCACCTCGCTGACAAGCCCTCTCTGTGATCAGCGCCTCAGACTATATCGCGTATCGCTTTAAATAACTCCGGGGACGGTTCGTTTCATGGTCACTTGAACATACAAGACATGCAGGATTTAGCACCTGATTGTGCCACTTCCCCTGTTACTCAAGTGAGGCGGGTTGGGCTCTAACCGGCTTAACGTGGGGAAGAATTTCTTCTTTGTATCCTCACGGCCGGCGGCCCGATTTGGCTGAGCCTCGTGGAGCCTTGGCCCTGACCCTGGGCAGGTGTGCAGACCCCTCCTCATTCCTCACACACACACACACACACACACACACACACACACACACACACACACACACACACAGAGGTTCTCAGGTTCCTCTGAAATGAGCGAAAGGCAAAAGATCTATCAACAGAAAAATCACGAGGTAATGACATACTTAACTCCCTGGTGTGTGTGCATACGTGTGTGTATACATACATGTGTGTGTGTGCTAGTACATGCGTGTGTGTTGGCTTGTACGCGTGTTCGCCTGTGCACAAAATGTAGCCAAGTCAGCCCCTTCCCCCCCTCCCTCTCTCCCGTGCTACTCGGCAACTTGTGCTTCGCCTCATTTGCTTCATGGTGAAGGGGCTGATTAAATATTTAAAGTATGGAGTACTTTCCCCTGGCATCAGGTGTAACTCACTCCTGTAATCTCAGATAGCCTTGTGCACAGCGCAGTAATTATAGTCGAGTTAACCGCGTGAGGCAGAAAGGGGCTGCGACAGTCAAGGCTTTGTTGTTTACGCCTCCTTCGCCCCCTCCGTTCTCACATGCACTGATCTCCTTTTCCGTGGCCCTGAGTACAGAAAAAAAGACAAGTTTATAGGTTTATCTTTGCCTTCACTTGATGCCACAGCTCCTTTTTGTGGCCCTTCTTGTAAGAATTATATAGTTTGGTGGGAGATGCAAGAAGGAATGGTGGTTGTGTGAAGGCTGTGAAAGGAATGGGTTGCACAAAAAACAAAATGTTATGCGATTACACAACAAATTGGATGTATCTCTACAGTAAACCCCTGTTTTAATGTGAATTGTCCTAACTGTTAGTTTTTTTTTAACTTTCAGTTAGTTTATTTTTATTACCTCCGCCAAGGAGGTTATGTTTTCAGTGCCGTTTGTTTGTTTGTTTGTCTGTTTGTTTGTCTGTTAGCAGGATTACGGAAAAACTACTGGCCTGATTTTCATGAAACTTTGTGGAAGGGTGTAGCATGGGCCAAGGAAGAACCCATTAAAGTTTGGAGCGGATCCGGATCCGACTCACGAACAAGCAATAATAGCATGAACCTTGGCGGAGGTCTGCGCTCTCTGAGTGCCCTTCTAGTTTTAACTTTATTGCATATCGCTGAAAACCCTGATACCTACAATTTTGGTGATTTTCATGGGTTGAGACAATTTCCCAACCTCTTGGGCTTGTGAAACCCTTTCAGAATGGATTGGATAAAACTCAAAAATGCATTGTTATCAAGCTAAAGTCAAGGCTGTTTTTCTTAGATCCTGAAAAGTTTGGAGTTGCAAGGTTTCCGCCCAACCGCGACGATATGCTATTCAGGTTTTCATGGGAAAAGGAGGAAAATGGACAAATGCAAAATGAAAAAACAAATAAATGAGAAAAAAAATCCCTAGAATCCAATAGAAACACTATAAAAACAAACTACAAGACCCAGGTCAGATGCATCATAGATGCTCTTTCATCTAATTTAAACCCTGTGCTGTGAAGCATCATGGATATCTTTGAGGACAATGTTGCAGTTCAAAAAGGAAAGCCCAAACCAAGTGCCTATAGAAAAAGAACAATAGATGGCAGTGTTTGGCACCTCCACATGTCTGAGCCTAAGCTCTGCTAAACAGACGATTCAAGAGCTGTAAGGGATTCACAGTGGGCGGCTGGTTGAACATCAAACGCACGCAGTCACAAAAATACAGTGCAGAGGATATATGCCTAAATGTCTGTTTTGTACAAGGAGTGAATTGTGACTTTAATCCATTTAAGGTGCGTTCCTCCTCCAAAAAAGATCCCTGAATGTAAGATGAGTAATAAAGGAAAAGGAGCCACATCCGTGCAGTACCTTAATCCCACACACTCTCATTTCTGTCGCTAATCTGACAGATTTACACCATTTTATTACCTGAATATGCCGCCCTCCACGGATTTCACCTCTGGAAGAATCCTGTTTGAAAGTGCCTTAAGTTGTAGGAGCGTTTCTGCACGCTTTCTGAGGACGTGTTATCTGAGACAACAGCAGAATAGAACGTGAGGGCGCAATTAAAAGGCGAAACGCTACCTCGAGTAAATGCAAAGGCCTCTTTAAGTTTTTACGTCCCGCAAGCTGTTGAGCTGAAATCCCAAATAAAGTCTCGGCTTCCTGGATACAGTTATGATTCCCCTCGGGACGTGAAATAAAAGTCCCATAATTATCCTTCAGAGGAACTAATGTTTTGAGTTTGGGGAAGATGACAGTAATAACCTGCTAATGCATGGGCCTCACCGACTCTATACTCACGAGAAGCGGCGTAAGGGAGAGTGACAAATTTGTGGTTAGCCCTGGCGTGTTTAAAAAACCTATTCGTGCATGCATCAAGGTTTAAATATTGCTCCATTTCCATTACAAACTACTCAAGGTTCCACTCTCTGTCTCCGCTGTTCTTATTCTGCGGATTGCCTTGTTATTCTGTCCCATTGCCAAGGATATTTATGAGTTTTTGGCCGGTGATGCATTCAAATAAACAAACTCCCTCACTGTTTCCACAGCAGGGAGAGCGCGGCCCCGCGGTGTACTGTAATGATCAATGAGGTTTTCAACATTTGACTAAAAACCTGGCCTCGTCACGCGGCGCTGCCCCGCAAACACGGCTCGTGTCGCGGCATTTTGGAATCGCCGTAATTCCTTACATGTGTCTGCGAGGGTGTGAATTCAAGAGACTGTGACTCTCGTTGGGCTCGTCTGCCGCGCTTTTTTTTTTATCACGCGGATTGATGAACTGATTTGGAGCGATTTGGATCCGTTGAGCCGAGTCGCTTCGCTGATGCAAGTGAGAAAGTCGGCGTTTGACTCCAGCGCTTTCCGGCGGGAACAATGAAGCGGCTCTCCATCAAAATTATAGTTTCACTCTCACTTTTCTCATTGCCTCAAATGCACTCGGAGGTGTCTTTTCCCAGGGATGGTGAAAGATACGAGAGAATCTCTTAGGTTGAATGGAGTGGGCGGGGGTGAGTTTTTGTGAAACGGCTGTGTAAGAGGTGCTTGCTTTCCCACAAGTCTTTGGGGGATTCCTCTCTTTTCTCTGCTGTAAACCAGCATCGCCGCTCCGCTGATGGACGTCTCTGTTTGGCAGGTGCTCATATACTTGGCGCCTACTGTTGCCCGCAGCGATGAGGCTGTCAGGGCAGAATGCCTTCCAAGAGTGCAGGGGAACATTATATTTCACATTATCTCAGAACAATAGGTCATTTCCTGCTCGCTGCGGGCCTGAGAAGCTGATCGGGGCCTGCCAAGCTCCAGGAAGGGAGCGCAGACTGCAGGAGAGGTTGGCGTCTGAAGGGGGGCCTTGCATAAAGTTGATGGATGGTTAGGTAGGTGGTTCCAGAGACGGTGCGAGCTCAAAGGCACTAATCTGCCTGTTAGTGTGAGCCAGAACAGCCACAGAGGCTTCACTGCTGTACTCCAGGTCTGAGTTAGTCTCATATTTTTAACTCTGAATCAGTCGGATGCTATCAAACTATTGCGATCATTTTCGGTGTGACCAAGTTGGCGGGTTGTTCTCAGCGATTTCAACACACTGTGTGATTACATGGTAAAGGAGGGGGAGGTCAGGCAAGGTTGCTGTCTCACCCTCTCCCATCCAACCATTTGGCATGGGCGCCAAATGCTTCGCAACCTTTGGAAATACCTTTTCAGTGAGTGCTCTCTCTCTCTCTGTCTCTCTCTCTCTCTCTCTCTCTCTGTCTCACCCTTTCTCCGGGTTGCGTAACAGCTCTTGTGTTGTATTATTGAAACGTTTGGCTCTGATTAGAGCAGCAGATGAAACGGCTAAATGCTAATGTGTGATTTCCCAGGGGGCCCCGCGGCTTCATGGGCTGCAGGTGTTTGCAGGGGAGGAGGAGGGCTGTTAAACCGCATCAATGCCAATTACGCCCTGCATTGTTTTTATCTTCTATTATTCATCGGGGCAGGTAAACACTCCAGATTCGCTCAAATGCTCCGAATGTGTTTTTCGAGGTGCTCGCGGACGCCCGGTACCAAACTCGCCCTCCCCCCCTCCCCCCCTCCCCCTCATGACTGTGTAAAGCGGGTGTGTGAGCCGTTAAAACCGGTCAGCCGTTAAATTTGAGGAGTGTTGTGAGCGCCAGTACCTCTCCTTGGCTCTGCTCTAGCGCATAACGTGGTATCGATTATCCTGATGGACACGAGCCGTCCCGTGAATCAGCCCTAGGTCACAGATCCATTGCTTTCCCCTCGATAGGACCTGTGATACCTGAGCATATATTACAAGGGTTGAGCGTCGTGGATCTGAGGTGATTCTGTTTTGCATTTGTGTTGAAAGATGTTTTTACAGCTCTGGCTCAGGATCAGCGCTGAAGGCTTCCAGCTGTATGGTATCCATGTAAGCAAGCTGAGCCGGCCTCAGGATCAGGCATCCAGGGGTCCGAGGTCACTAACTCTCTTTTTACTGTCCCTTCTTACCTCCCTCCATCCCTCCCTCCTTCCAGGACGGACTGTTCTTTTTTTCTGCTGCGCTGAGCAGGCGAGCGGCAGCGACGAGCCTCCCGGCTTCCCCCCTTGCCGTCTCTTCTCCTTCATTTAATTTTTTTCTACAGTACATCGCTGTAGATTTATCACCCCGCGTCGTTTTCCTCCCGAAAGCGTCGAAAACGGAGGGGAATTATTCCTGGGTCCTGACAGGAGGCCCCGGGGTGGTGGGGCAGGGAGGGAAGGATGGAGGGGTGTGCAATTGTGAAGGAAGGAAGGAGGGGGGGAGGGAAGGAAGGAGAGGGAGAGACTGAGACGGGGGTCTGAAAAATGTGACTCATGTAAACGCTGCCGAGGAGAAAAGGAGGGATGAGTATAATTGATTCTGACGACCCGAGTCGGATGGCAGTCTTCCCCAGGGGGGGAGACGGTGAGCGGATCCCAGTCAGAGTCACCGTTCTGGGGGAGGGGACAGGGGACGAGAGGGGGGTGGAGGTGGAGGTGTGGAGAATCATCCACACACACACACACACACACACACGCATGCACACGCACGCTCATGCTCAACGCACTTACCATGTAATTCAACACATCCCCTTCCCATCATGCTTAAGAAAAAATATATTGAATACAGACACGTTAGCTCTTTATCCACTCCATCGTTAGTTAACAACGTAAGACATTGCCTATGCATGAGCTAATTAACCTATCAAATCAATGAGGGGAATTTCCCCACTTGTCTCTTTAATTGCAAGTGGGAGTGAGAAGGAACAATGGGTGTGTGATGGGCTTCACTATGTACACAGCCCCTCAATCAAAATCTCTCTCTCTCTCTCTCTCTCTCTCTCACACACACACACACACACCTACACACAATGCCGTGCAGAAGAACACACTTCCCCTCATTACTCCAGTCCACACCCATGGCTCCTTGGAGCCAGACTAAATAAATAAATTACCGATTCAGATGCGCCGTGGCTTCACCCATGCCTGGCCGAGCATAGATACTTGCTAACCTTGTTAGTTTTGCACCACAGCAAACAGAGGCCTCTTTGTGTGTGTGTGTGTGTGTGTGTGTGTGTGTGTGAGAGAGAGAGAGAGATAGAGAGAGAGAAAGAGAGAGAGAGAGAGTTTGTGTGTATATTCAACATTTTTTTCTCAAGAATGATAGAAAGAAGATGTGTTTTGGTGATGGGGTAACTTGTTAACATTATAACTGTGTGTATTTGTGTGTGTATGCATGTGCACTGATGTGTGTGTGTGTGTGTGTGTACGCTCGTATGCGAGTCCATTCGTCCTCCAGGAGGCCTAATTCATTAACCTTATTTGTAAGATTGCTCTGTAAATGTAGGTTACTGCTCAGGCAGACGTAATTCCCCAAAGGCAGAGAGCGGCATTAGCATCCGGTTATCTCGCTACGTTCCCTGGAGCTAAGATGACTCCGGAAAGATGCTCACCGTCTCGTTTGAAATTCTGCCGGACACGCACGCACACACACACACACACACACACACACACACAGAGGTATAGAAATAGAAGTTGCTGTATCTGGCCTGGGAGAGGCAAGGTGAAAGAAAGAGGAATCAAGGCAGGATAGGGGTAAAACTGGTCCGTAATGACAGAGCGGAGGCAAGTTGTCAGTCAAAGAGAAGCGGCGGAAGATGCTGGATGGGACAGAATGAGACCTTTAACCCTGACAGATCCAAGCCTCTCCTTTACCTTCAGTGGAGTCTGATGGATTGGGGCTCAGAGACATTGAGTTATATGAGAGGAGAGGAGAGGATCGGAGCAGATGGCAGGAGTCCCCCTGGGCGAACGGCGCCTACCCCGCTGAACACTGGGAGCTCTTGACCATCTGGACCAAAAGGCGGTGAGCAGCATCCCGTAGCGGATTCCCCATCGAGGCGACATGGAAAAAGAGAGGCAGGGTCACTCGGAGCGATGTCACCGACATACTGTTCCATCGGCTCCATGCGAGAGTAAGGCGTCCCACTTACATGGGGCTGTGTGTGATCGGAGCTGTCCGTGTCCCATGGGTGGTGGTGTCATTCCGTCTTCCTGGAAAGGGATGAGTGAAGTGGGTGCTGGGTAGCAGATTGCCAAAGTTGAAATAAAATGTGTTTCTCGGCCTTCCCCATCTTTCATTTATTGACTATTCCTGAGATTTCATATACAGATCCCATTGTTTATCGACTGTTGCTGATATTTCATCTGCAGTTGTTGCTACACTGCTCCACCTTTAAGAGGAATTGTTTGGAGAATCCCCTAGTGGTGAAACAGGATAGTTGCAGGCTGGATGGGGGTTTTGTCAATGCCTACCACTCTATAAACTGTCCTTCCTTTCATATGAGCACTGATGATGCACTTGTTGGAACGTACGGAGTTGGAGCAGTCGGTTAAACTCGCTCCTCTGGCAGAAATAGTGTTTTCCTCCAAATCAAGAACACATTTTTGATTTGGCTCGATCAGTAGCGCAGTCGTCTCTCATGCTGGCGAGCATGAGACTCTTGGATCCAGACTGGGAATGGAACAGGAGAGAAGGGTGTAGACTTTGCTAACATGAATGACACCTGTAACAGGTATACACACCTATTTAGGCAATGCAACCGATATGACCCAGTCAGTTTTTGCTCTCATCGGAAATAATCTGATATTCACGTGGACATTTTAGTCGTAAGGAGCGGTGTAGAGGAGGGTAAACCCACCTATACTCAGTTTTTTACTTTTATTTGCAAAATAGAGTTTACGCACCAAGTCTTAATGACATAAGTTTCGAGTATACCTCATACCAAGTGGTGTCAAGCTGATGGGAGTTATACCACTGGTAGAACTGTCCCCAGGTTCCGGACAGTTTGGACAATTCAGTTTTACCATTCAATCCTTCCATATGGAGATACTTGAGACAGAATCTTATTATATGATGGTCCAAATGTGTGTCTATTTGGGAGTCTGTGATACAAAAATAGTTTTAGAACCCCTACTCTGGTCTATATCCTCCAGAGGTAGGCCTTCATCCATTTCCTCTCCACTAAAATGATGCAAGCACTGATTCTGAATCCCAAGCAGCACCAAGTGTTGCAGTGATGTACCTGTGTCTGCCCCCCCCCCACCCCCACCCCACTCCGCTCTGAGGTGTCTCCTTCCCTGCTCCATTTAGAGCCACACAGCCTGGCTCGGATCGATGCCTTTCTCCAGCCGCCCATCATCAATTATTCACCTGATCGGGCCCTGCTGCTCATTAGATGACTAATCTGGGAGGGTGAGGAGAGACGGGACGCTTTGAAACCCGAGACCGAGAGGCAGCAGGGAAGGGAAGGGAAGGGAAGGGAAGGACGGCGGGGGGGGGGGAGGGGGGAGATCAGATCTCGAGATAGAGGGAGGGAGGGAGAGAGATGGAGACAGAGTTCACAGATGTGGGATTACCGATTTGTACATCTAAGTCCTGACATCCAGGAGGGTTTATAAATCTTTGATGAAACCGTAGAATCACTTTGATGAGCGTACACACGTATCACACGCACACCGCGCGTGCCGACTGGCTGCTTCACGGATATCAGCGTGCTCGGACGAACTGGCGAAAGAGCATGCATCAATAGCGAGGCGGAGAAAGCGCGAGGGGAGCTTGCCGCGTGTTTGCGCTCAAGTTGCACCCCGCCTAAGTCGTCCGCTGGAACATCTGGGGTCAGTGAGGGTCACATGTTCACTCTCCTATAAATCTCCTCAGGCGTTCTCCCGGTGACGCAGGTTTTGTTAGTCCACATCTCCCCGCGTGTCGTTTAGAGGTCTTGTTTCCGCCCTGCAAACTCTAACACATCAGGGTCACATGCAAGAAAGGCGGCATGCACAAATCTAAAGTTCTTGACGGCAACTGTAGTTCATACCACACCTTTGCTGCATGCAGGAGCACCTTAATCTCAACACTCCTGGGTCCACGCTCCCCTCTCTGTACAGAGAGAGGTGCATTGAAGGTGGTGTAGCAGAAAGAGACAGACCCAGAGAAAGAAAGGAAGAAAGAAAGAAAGAAACAGCGCAACCCCCAGTTCTCCTTCTTTCCCACTGATCATGTACTAGTGGGGGGGCGGAGGAGCGGGGGGGTGGGGGGTGTCTTTGATCTCCCCCGTCCCCCTTGAGAGCCACAGTGAGGTGGGAGTGCAGTTGTGTGACGGCTGGGGTACACGTTCGCTGATTAAAGGGAAATATGCATCAGCGTATAGCGCTTTCCTTTTTATCTGCGCCTGCGATGTGGTGCGATGGCGACGGTAGATTGGGGCCGATACACACTGATGTCGCAGCTTTATCTGCGTTCCGCGAGAGCTGAAAGCCACCTGAAGTTGAGTCATTCTCATTTGAAACCTTTGAGTCCTTCCGCTCAGGCTTGTGAAGTAGTTTGAAGAAGTTCAGAGTCGATGCAAATTCTAGGCGAGCTGGTTTCGTGACGGGGTGTTGGGTTGTTGGGTTGTTGCTTGTTTGACTAGCGTCAGAAGTCACACCAGAAGTTGCCCTTTGACCTTTGATGCGGGGTCATGTACCTCCAAAACAATTAGAGCTGAAGGCCTGCATTCCACACCGGTGTGGGAATAGCAGCAGGGCTGGGCCTGCAAGAGAGCAGAGAGTGCGTTTGGTTCTTCTGGAGGCATGGAAAGTCATGGAAAGTGCATTCTCGAGCGTACAACTCTCTGCTGGGACAATCGAAATTCATATTTGCATAGATGACTGCGAAACAGAAATTTTTTGGAGTGCGGACCTGTAAGTCCCACAGTTAAATATGCGGGCAATTGCGCATGTTATATTGAGTGTCCAGAAATAATTGGTAATAACATGAGAATTGGTTGACGTGAAGGGCTGTAAGCCACATGACTATGGGCATTTCAAAACCAGCGCGGTCCAGCTGAGGGTCGCATTTAGCTCGACTTCTAGCTGCACCACAACGTTTTATTGCATTATTCGCTGTCATTGTTTCCTACATTCAAAATCGATATCCTATGAAAGTATTTGTATTGAATATTGATGCGTAACTACTCGAACCAGAATTTCTCTGGTAAATGGTTGAAGCCATTGCAGTTTCCTTTATGTACGATTAGGATGTCTCATAGTAGCCTATGTGGGCATTTTTATGTTGTGCACAGTGCAGTTATATCTTTAGTCTACTACTTGAAGGGCAGGTTTGTAAAAATAAGCATTATGTAGCCTATGCAATAATCAAATATTGTTATAGGTCCCCAGTAGTCGGAGCTCTAAGGTCATATAGTCGGTCATTTAGGTCTACAGTAAGCTATATGGCTGCACTGAGCACCACCGTGCCTCCAATGTGCAATTGTCTTGATATGTTCCGGAACCTTTTCCCTCCACACCGACTCGCGGGAACACCGACCCCTTGGTGTTCCGGGACCTCATCATTTACAAATTAAGCACTGGTACTTATTTGGTAACTTATTTGTTCCTGTCTGTATGGGCCTCTGTCGTCTTTGACGATTTGAAAAGAGTGTTTGGGTATTTCTTTCACTCCCAATGCATCTTCCAAAGCAGCAAGGGAGACGAGCAGGGAGAGGGGGAGAGATAATAACAAAATAGAGAGAGGCAGACAGTGAGGGGGGGAGAGAGAGATCAGTACAATGGCAGCGCTAATGTCATCTCCATTCATTAAATATGAAGCCATCACAAGGCATACAGCTATTGTTTTTATGCTCTTCTCAGAACATGGCATTCTACCCTTTCTCTGAACCTCAATGGAGAGTCTCCTGGAAAATGTCTGCATGGTTACACCAAGCCGTGTGTGTCTTCCTATCATGTTGCGCCCTTAATGTGCATCGATGAGTGTTTGCATGCTGTGGATTGTGCATGGTCAGTCTAGCAAATACGATAAAGGGATGTGTACTGAAACCAGAGAGTAAGAACATTTAACCCCAATTTCCACACAGACTGACACACACAATTATTTGTAGGTTTGACAGTTGGTGCTGCTACTGTGAAGCTTAACCAGACATATGGGTGGGGCATTGGGAGGGAATGGGTGCAGAGGTGAGACATATAGTGACCCTTATCTACGGCACACATACACACACCTTGCCAGAATGAAAACTCAATTAATCCCATTCTCTGATGGATACACACTCGGTCCACCCTCCTGTCTGCCTCGTCCATATACTCAATCTGGCTTATCTGCTAGATGTTCATGTGTGCAAAAGGGGTTTAGTGTGTGTGTGGACGGGTTGGCAACCTGGGCGTGAGTAGAGAGGTAGATGGGAAAACACTTGACATTACTTGACATTTCTGCTTAAAAAAAAAAAAAAATACACTTATTCCCCATTTACAGACGAGTCATAATTCAAAAAGTTACCTACATTTTCAATTTCTCACCATCTGAGGAAACACTATAGAGTCATCTTGTCCTCAACAAAGCATATCTTTATTCTCATAAACATAAGGTTTTTCAGGAACACAAACAGTCACAAGCACAAACACTTTCAGTCTTTTTTTTTTTTGGACACAGTCACCGTATTTTGTGAGCCGAACACATTATATAACCTAATGTGTGATTTGTCACACGTTCTGACTTCTTGTGCTGACAGTCATGTATTTTTTCATCTAACTGAGGAAAGGAGAGTCTGACCCTTAATTCTGTCACTTCCTGGTTTGTGTCTAGGGCTAGAAACAAAGGACAAGTCACCGATGGAACAGACTCAGACATGGCGTTCTATGAACAGTAGTATATTTTACCAACTCAGTGCGATATCTGAGCATCAATGACTTGCCCTTCATTCACAGTCCTAGGTTTTGTGTCAGACACATAAGGACAGCTCTACATGGCTTTTGTTGCCGGTTTTGGCAATGATATATTCATCTCTTGTTTCCCTCCTCCACTGTGTGACAGGACAAAGCAGCTGATTCACTAGTTACTCTATGTAAATATATATATTTTCTCAATATATCTATATATTCTTCTATCTATATAAGTCTATATAGTATATGTATAATTTGGTAGGGTTTTTAAAACATTCAAGGTACATTCACTTGACCCTGTGATTTTTTTTTTCTCATATGAAAGATACACACAGACATGTTAATACAGCTACTTGCCATGTAGTAATGGCCTCCCGACCAGGAAACAAGACATTAAGCATCCCCCCATTAGAAGAAGCAAACAGAACATAAAAAAAAAAGTCTCAGTGCTGGTTCTTCAACGACCAACCACAAGCATAAATATACTAAAAGACCTCTGTATTAGCCTAGAGTATAAAATAGCATATTTTTCTGGACTTGACGACAGTTTAGATCAACTCTATCCTTACAGAGTTTGGGTGCACACAATTCCACAGGTGCGTACATTAGCTGGCAACAATAGGTAGGCAGTTTGATGGTTTCCTTCGCATATTTACTAAATCAACAGATAGTATTCTGTCAGTGGTTAAAAGCTTAAAAGCAAAATTCACTTCTACAATCACTAGTGTGAATAGACCCTTGGCATATCACAGAAAACACATATAGGCATTTATTAACAAGTCAAGGAGATTAAACTTGGCCTTCAGAGGACCATGCTGATTATGAGCCACATGACGCATGGATACGATTTTTTCAGAAAGGCCACAAGGATGTCACTTGGGTGCTGGTTAAGAAGGTGCTCCTTCCTGGGTCGAAGTTGAAAGAGGACCCTAATACTGCCCTCAGTGGGACTGTGAAAGTTTGCAACAAGTTCAAGTCATAACTGAAGATTTTGAATTTCTGTTACTGGAGCAATGTTACATAGAAGGGTTGTACAGTGATTGATTTTTCAACCGATAATAATCAAAGGCCAATAAATGAAATGTCTGCCAGTGTGACAGTAGACAGTATGCCCTTGTTATGAGATTTACATTTCTCAGTATTTTAACAGTTTTACTGTGTCTGCTAGGTTATAAATTACCCTTTAATGACATAGTTAAATAAGCAGTAGAAAAAAATATCATTTAATTTCCAACAGGATATTAAATACATACTTCCAAACAAAATGAATTCCAAAAACTGAACAGTGCAATCAAAATAACCACATGAAAAATAATATACTTTATAAAATTGGATTCTCTGATCTAGAGAGAATATCCCTCATGAATTGTAGCACAAAAATCAATTTTCACCATTGGCTTGATGTACTTTTCCCCTTTTTTTAGGAACAAGTCAAATGCCTCAGTTGGTGAAAGATGAAACTAGTGCTAAAACACATGAGAGAAACTCTCCATCCCTGTGCTACTGACTATTGTTAGGACTGAGTGTGTATGAGGAAGAGCCACAGTGAAGGGCTCGATGCCCATCCAAGGGCTAGGCTGGCTAGTGTGGGCTCGGGGCAGGAGTGTCCAGGTCCCCCTCCGCCTCCCCCTCTCCCTGGCCGGAGTAGGACCTCAGGGCGTCCCAGAGTAGGCCGGGCTGCTCACAGTGGTGGCGACTCCTCCAGTGCTCTATCACCCCCTCTTTAGTGTCCAACACCTCGCTGCACAGCACACAGTTAAAGGCCGATCCTGCCGCAAGGACCCCGAGGCCTCCGCCGCCGTCCGGTGATGAGGGGGTCCCGCCGTCCTCCCCCTCCCCTCCGTCTCCGCGGTGGTGGGACAGGATGTGCCTCTTGAGCTTGGAGAAGGAGAAGAACTCCTCGTCGCAGCTGCCGCACTTGACCAGGTTGCGCTTCTCGTTGAGCTGCCGCCAGTAGTGAGCGGCGTGCTTCACTAGCTCATCCTCAGCCTCGCGGCCCCCCCGCAGGGCCTGGCCGTCATGCAGCGGCACCTGGACCTCCTCGCCGTGCACGTAGAGCAAGTGCAGCTTCATGTCAGCGAAGGTGGGCGTGATGGCCTGGCAGCGGCCGCATTTAATCTGCAGCTCCACCGGGTCTTCGCGATCTTGGCCCTGCTCATCTGACGGCTCTGGTGAGTTGGCCCTGGGGAAGCGATATGGAAGATGAACAATGGAAGAATGAAACAATATATCACTGCTTATTCAACACTTTGTTATGAGGCAGTGTTGATAAAATTGCTTTTCCATGATAGAGGCCCTATCTAGCAATCAATCAATTTCTTTAGCCCTCTCATCTATCTTTATGTTGATATCCATACCAAAAAACAGCTAAAAGGTCATGGTCACAATGAAATAATGCTGAAATGTGTTTTTGAGAAATCTGTCTCTAAGCATTCATAATCTTACCCCTCAACAGGTACATCATCCTCATGCTGGCTGATGGAGGGCTCCACAGTCAGCACCACCTTGTGCACCTCTCTCAAATGACTGAAGTACACTCCCACGTATCCAAAGGCCTTCTCGCAGAACTCGCAGCACAGGGTCCTCCGCGGGCGTCCCTCCGAGTGGTGAAGCTTCATGTGGGTGCTGAGGCTGCCGGAGTGGGCGTAGGCCTTGCGGCACACTGGGCAGACGTAGGGCCGGCTGTTGGTGTGGCTGTTCATGTGGCTCTGGAGGTGGTGCTTGAACTGGAAGCAGCGGCTGCAGGTGGGGCAACGGTGAAGCGGACGGCTGCCTATGAACACTCTCTGATGGGAGGCGCCTCTCAGGTGGAGGGTTACCGGGGCCGGTTGGGGAGGACAGTCCAGGGCCTTGGTTGTGGTGGCGGAGAGCTGATGACCCAGTAGGAGCTCCTGTTCTTGGCCATCTGAGGTAATGGCAGGCAAGCTAACCAGCTGGGGAACCGTCTCCATAACCAGCATGGGCTTGGGTCGGATGCTGCGGTACTTCTTCGAAATATCAACTTCCTTTTGTTTGGAGCCTGGAACAACCACTGGGGGTTTTTCGGGGACCCTCCTACGGAAGAAAGACAAGGACCTCTTCTTCCGCGCCTCAAATGCTAGGATGTCTTCCATTGTCTTTCTCTTCCTCCCCCTCTTCTTGCCAGGTGGTTTCTGGAGGGCTCCCAGCACAGGCAGGAGTGTGGTCTTGGCCTGGGGCTGTAGAAGGGAGTTTGGCACCTGGTTGTGACTCAAGGCTTCAGCTGTCTCAAGGGTCTTGGCTGTGGGATCTAAGGGGCTGCTGAGGCCCGTCTGGCTGGAGAAACCCTTCTTCTCTGGGGACAAGGTGCTGAGCTTGGCAGCTGGGATGAGGGTGCTCTTCATCTTCGAGTAGGGCAGGATGGGCAGTTTGCCCTTGGGTGGGGAGGGGATAATCTGGACCGCTTTGCTGAAGATGGCCGGGGACAGGACAGTGATACTGCCTGGAGGCTGGGCTGCGGCAGGCTTGGTTTGGCACGGCCTCAGTGTGGTCTTACCCCCTTCCTCCGGGGCTTTGCCTGGGGAGCTTTTGGCAGTAGCAGGGGGGTATTGGAGGTTCTGGAGAAGGCCGGTTGTAGCAGGCCGTTCAGAGCCATCCGGTGCTCGCTCCAACTGAGAGCCCGGATATAGGACAGCATTGTCTGGGAGCAGAGCTGTGACGGAAATCTCAGAGGAGGCCGGATCAATCAGGATTACCTGCTCTGAAGGTTCCACCTTGAGGACCAGGTTTTCCTTTGTGTCCTTGGACTCCAGTTGATTTTTCTTCATCGCTGATGACGGCCCCACCGCCACCGACCTCATCCGTGTTGTCACAGCAACCTTGGAAGGCGTTTTCACCCTGGTGGCTGGTGGCGGTGATTTCACCTTTTCTGTGGTCCCCTTGCTCCTCACTGGCTGGTATCTGGGAATGGGCAACTTGAGGTTCTTTTGGATTGGCTGGGTTTGTTGCTGTTGCTGCTGTGGCGTTTGAGAGGAGACAGAAGGGGGCAGCGCCACCAGGGAGAAGGTGCCATCCTGACCCGCTATCTGCATCAGTGCATAGTTTTGGGTGGGCACGATGATGGACTTGGGGCTGGAGGCGGTGGTAGCCTCGGGGAGGGCAGAGGGAGGCTGGCAGGACAGGACCGCAGGGGAGGGGGAGGGCACCATGGCCGGGGCCTTAGGGGCGATGCTCCGGAACTGGAGGCTCTTCATCTGGCATGAAGGGCTGGACTCACTGGCTGCCTACTGGAACACAAAAACAAAAACAGGGTTGTAGTTATTGGTCTGAAACTAGCCTAATCAGCCTTAAATTGCTCTTATCAGACATCAAGTTTCCACATCAACAATGACTTCCAGCATTGCAACATAATATGTAATTGCAGTCTAAAATCTCTTTTTGATCCAACATAATTTCTAGGAATAACCGAGACAACTACATGACCTCCTGCTGTATTCTGCCAAGGTTATTACTATTAATGCAGCAGGATCTCACAGCAGAGGGCCTCAGTTTCTTTAATGGTGTCATTACAGTACAGCCCAAGCTGAAGAGAAGGAAACACACACTGTCAAAAACACAGGCATGTCCAGGAGTGTGACAAGCTGCCCATTTACCCATGTCTCTCTGTACACACACACACACACACACACACACACACACACACACAGCAGAGTCTCTCTCTCCCCCCAGGCCCAGGACAGAGTGCCCCCTTTGATTTGGGCTCAGCATGCAGCCGTGGTTCATGCTGGGGCTCGGCGGGGTGCTCCTTGTACCCCCCCTCACTTCCTGGAAGGATCAGCCAGTGGAGCGTGAAAGCCGCCCAAGGGCAGGATCTTTACCAGATGAAGAGGGGCTTCCCTCTCATCTCCCTCCCCACACTGACCAGCACCGCAGCCTGGCCAAAGGCACTAAGGTTGCCCCCGACAAAGCCCTGGATTCACTCTTTCACCCCACACTCACAAATAATGTTTCACAGTCGCCCACCGGGGGTGATGCTTTGAAATAGTGTATCTTGCCATTGTGAATGTTACTGTGTTGCAAAAAAACACACTAGTGAATTGTGCCTATGAGGTAAGTGTTTAACCTCAGAATGAATCTTTTGAGTCTTTATCTCAATCTTTTTTACAGTTTCCATTCATCAATCAAAAGCCACAGGTATGGCTTTAAAAAACAAATGGTAAAAAACCTTTCATTTATATCAATACTGTATCTTCATATCAAAAGGAGGGAGAGATTACAGTGGAATGCTTCAAAAGGGCCTAATAGTAAACAGATTTTGAGGTTTGAATTTCACATTATGATCTGACTTTCAATAGCAGCCTTTGATACGGGCATAGTTCCAACTTCACTCTGTGATACTAATCGACAAAAACCGCAACAGTCTGGATGTGTCACAAAAGGCAAATATTCAGCAACATGATTTCTCTTGACAAAAAAAAAAGAAAAAAAAGAACACTATTCGTTTTCAAAGGACTGTGGGCAAGAAGCTTTATAGGTTCAAAAAGAGGGGGAAGAAAAGAGAAATAAACTGAAAAGGGCATATTGTTTAACAGCTGGAAGTATTTCTGTGAGGAGAGATTATTTATACAGTACCCCTACCGCATTACGACTCCATAAAGCTGGAGATATTCCCTCTCTGTGTGGATAGTTGATTCCAGTTCGACTGTGACTTTGGCCGAAACACTGGGTGGAATAAAACCGTGGGATATGGATTCCTCCGGGGATTTGATGTGGCTATAGAGGGTAGGAGAATGAAGGGGGGGGGTTGGCCCAGACAGGCAACCCATGGCGGTTCGTTCCATCATGTGAGAGTTTACAGTTGGACACGAGGGGGAAAAAGGTGTGTGTCAACAGCTGTAGAAGGAGGCAGCGCGCCTATAATCCTTTTGTCACAGGCGATTCAGCGGAGACGTCAGCTGACACCAACTCATTCCACGCTAAAACAAGTGGAGCTTTACACCTTTCTCTCTCATTCCACTTGGAAAAGTAGGAATGCTAGAAGCCATTGCAGTGGGAGCCCAGACAGTTTAGGGGAATGTTCCATTTAAGCTATTAGAAGACATCTGAAATCCCAAACAAACAAACAATGCGTTTCACACTAGACGATGGGACTTTATTGAATTTCTTGTCATGATGTTGGGAAGGTGTGCACTTTAGCTGATAAGATAAGGAGCACTGATCGCACATGAGGTAATTGGATCCACAACGACCCTCAATGTAGTCTGTAAGTGTGCACCATTTTATCACAACACAATCAACAAGAGGCACTTGAGCTGCCTAACTGTCCCACCGATTGTCCTCATTAATATGCAAAGGTACATAGCAGCAAGGTGCTCTAAAATCTAATAAGATCATTTGCTCTATAAGGGGAACCTGTGGTGGAAGTATGAAGTTTCTGTCATGTATTGTTCTTGAGTTATTCACAAGAATGTGTCTAAATACAGACAGACAGACAGACGCCACCATTATGACATAATGTCCCACCATGGTGGAGGGACATAAAAAGAGGCAAAAGGAGCCGGATAGCCAATATTTATTAAGCTAAAATAATTTCCAATAGTCATATATCACTGTATGATCATAGGATTTGAATTTCATTTCATCACAAGACATTTCTGTGATGTGATCCACACAAGTCTTATTCTCACTTTTCATTCAGCAATTTGTCATGAATTCTTTTCTGTGAGCTCAACTTTCACTAGCACTGACTACTGCCAGTCTTCACTTCCTCACTGTCAGGAATTGTAACCTTGCCCATTTCACACTAAAGGGGTCCGTCCAGATGTGAGTCGTGAAAATGAAACTTGTTCAAAATAATCTTAATGGCTCAATTGGATTGAGAGACGAGATATTGAGTCCTCAAAACTGTAAGTCAAGACCCATTATTTTATGGTCAGATGTTAGATGCTCCTCTGGTCTTTGGGCACATTAAGCCACAGTGATTAGTTCAGATGGAAATAAACGGTGCTGGCCTAATGGTGGTCGACCCAGTGTCGACCCTCCAGTGTGAACTACAGTTGTACTACACACACACACACACACACACACACACACACACACCATGGGCACACAAACGCACACACACTCTCAGAGCTCTACTACAGGAAGTGCGCTGATGGGGCAGGTGAGTGTGTGTGTGTGGGTGATGATGACACATCTGGTTATTCACTGTACAGAACGGGGCAGTGAGAATGCCTCCTTACAGGCCTCGGTCTATAAGCTCTCCATCGTTCCATCTATCCATCCATCTATCCATCCATCCATCATTTCCCTCCCCCTGCATCCCCTCCTCCCTCTTCCCTTCTCGTTTTGGGATCTTCCTCTCAGCGTGCGCCTCCATCTAATGAGCATGTTAACAACTCTCTCCCTCGCCCATTCAGCCACGGACCAACCTGAACGAGGGAAGAAGGGAGGAAGAGACGAGGAGAGGAGTAACCCGCCCTATCATCGTCATTCTCCATTTTCTTATGCGGATTCTTGCAGCATTCAAAAACAAATGAGACGGGGAGAAAAGAGGGAAACGGGCTGGAAAAAAGCCAGAGAGCCGCAGATGCTTAAGAGGCCAGCCTGTACACCTGCATCTGATCACAATGATCTAGAAACAGCAGGGAGGACAGCAGACACACGACGGTCAAACTACCGACAGTAGAGTAACAGATTCAAAGACAGCGGCTACGGTTACATGCAGAATGTTTTATCATCCCGAATGAATTGAATTTCTAAATGAACTGTCGACATGAACGCTGAATAAACTGATCTAATAAACTGTGTGCTTACATGCATCGAAGCGTGTAATCAGAATAAAAAGTTTTTTGACATGCGTGGTTGAAAAATCCTGCGTTCTATGCATTGTGTTCTGTACACAATTTTTAAGTTTCTGTTCTTTTTAATTAAGCAGCCATTTCAGCAGAATACACTCCTCCTGCACCTATTCAACTATGCATATCAAAAAAGTATGTATGTAACTGCAGCCATTCTTTCAAGCCTTTTGACTATTGAGGCATTCAAAAATTCTTAAATCTTTTAAAGAGAGCTGTATTGCCCGCGGACCAGGTCTGTTTTGTTTCTCCATGTTTTAGACTCTCCCAAAAACTCATCTAAGTGGATCAACATGTACATAAAGAATATTATGTATTCAAACCAGAGAGAGTAGTTGGTTTCACATGGCTATTAGCTGCTAATATTCTCCTATTGAATCGATTATCAAAAGGTTTATATAGTTTAAACAAAATTGCACTCAGAGTGGGCTAGTTTATTCTGTTTGAGGTTACAGAAGGCATTTTTATTCTGATTGGGGTATTATTGCACTTATTCATGGAATATTAGGCTGCATATAATCCCAGCTATTGAAACTAAAGAGAACGAGAAAGAGTAGGATGAAAATAAAAACAGCAATATGTTGATGAGGGTTTACCAAGATTAACCTCCCCAGCTTTCTTCTACATTCAATCCAGCCTCCACTCAAAGGCAACATGAGGCTGTTGTGGTTGAAAAATAGTGATTTTTCATTGATTAAGGGAATACTAAGTCATTGTTGTGCAAATACACAACAATGACATCAATCCGTGTTCAAATACACGACAAGAATCAGGTTAGCCTATATGTCTCAGATGCTGTTTCAATGATTGAAGATACCTAGACATTGCACCCCTATGGTTAACTTTTACTATTACTATGATTCAACTGGCCATGTCCTGCTTCTGTGGGGAATAACACAGTGGGGCTTGGGAGAAATGCACGGGGAGGTCACAGACGCCATTCAATCTGCCACTGGCTTTGAAACGCCAAGCGCTCTAATCTGACTGGGGTCAGAGGTCAGGGCTAGACTGAGGGGAACCTGGTTTCTGGCTGCAGGAGAGAGACAGAGGGAGAGAGAGAGAGGGAGGGAGGGGGTTGGATCCACAGAGACAGATTATCAGGTAAGGCCAGAAGGTGAGAGGTGAGGTCCTGCTGTTTATGTTGGAAACAGGTCAGGGTTGAGCAAGAGGGCAGCGCTGGGACGGGCCAGGCATCCACCTGGAATGGAATGGATATGAAATGAAACGGTATGAAATGTACTCAAGAAGCTATACACACACATATATATATATATATATTCTGCACACACCCTCAAAACTGGACCTGGGTCACATGAAGAGGCGGTGCAGCCAAGGCCGATGGGCTAGCCAGCCGAAACAACCTGCCTATTGTTACAGAGTAATACGATTTTGCGAGCAGTGACAGCTCCGTTTTGTGAAATGTCAAAACATGGATAACGCTGTGTTTTGGTAGCATCCCTGATGCATTCTCCGATTCCTCTCCGCTTTTTCTTGCACTTGGCCAACCACTGTTTAAACTGCGGAGTCCAGCGCTTTACTCCAAAACTATGCAGACTGCGGCTTGGGCCCAACGACAAGACAACCTGGTCTATATCAAGAAGGGTTAGACAACCGAGAAAACTTCCCATGCGAAAATGTCATCCATCGGACAGTGCTTGTTTACAGTAGAGAACGGGAAAAGGGAGACAGGCAATGTTTTTTTTCTATAGTAAAATAAAATACAAAAAAAAGACATCCAAGGAAAAGAGAAGTCTTGGGGGGAAGCGGAGCAGACTAGTGAGAGGTTTGTTATCTCCCTTGTAGGTGAGAGCAATGCTCATCTGGGACTCAAAGATAGAGCCTGGAGATGGAGGGGGTCTGGAATGAAGTTAGTGTGTGTGTGTGTGTGTGTGTGTGTGTGTGTGTGTGTGTGTGTGTGTGTGGGAGGGAGGGCTAAACACCCAGCAGAGGCCAAGCTCCCCCAGGTTTTAGCCCAGATGAAAGGCCAGGATCTGGGCTAGATAAGAGGGCAGATCGCGGGGGGTCGGGGCCAGCCGGCTGTGAGAAGCCATGTCCAGCGGCCATGTTCCCCCAACCTCCTCTCTCTCTCTCTCTCTCTCTCTCTCTCTCTCTCTCTCTCACACACACACACACACACACAGCCACTGGGATTAGTGAGCGTGAGAGAGAGTGAGAGAGGTACAAAGAGTAAAAATACTTAAATTTCATCCCTCTCTCTGTTCTCTTAGAACTGTCAAAAACTCCAGCCAGAATGAAAACACAATAAAAAAGCTTTTCATGGATCTGGCAGCCCAAGAGGAAATCAGATCATTCCATTTTTTTTCCTCCTGAGTGAACTCAAGAGCTATCTGTGCTCGATTGCTTCTTCCTGCATGCATGCTAAGCACTCATCTTTCCTCTGTAGGGGTAGATATTCTCCAGCCTGAGGTGTGTGTGTGTGTGTGTGTGTGTGTGTGTGTGTGTGTGTGTGTGTGGTGTGTAGGAGAAGTAGGAACAAGGCTCTCTCTCCCAGGAGCGAAGGCGGTCAGGGGGAAAATGAAATCAGTGTTTGCAGAAGTCCTTGTTTCATCCCAGAGCTCTGCTGAGTGAGAGGGCCAAGGAGGAGAGGGAGACTGTGCATGTGTATGCGCACACACACACACACACACACACACACAAAAAATGGAAATATGGTAGTCTACAGCTGCTCCTTTTACCCTTTTACTGGACAACAAACAGAAAAAGGTGTTGCAAGAGAGAACATCATATGGTATTCATGGCACACACACCTACACACACACATAAATGCACACACACAGGACCGTATGTCATCCACTGTCACCTGAGCAAATCAATGGGAGAGAGAAATCCATTCCAATTAGGACCCCGTCGCTCTGCCCTGCATGGGAATGTAGATTAATCGATAGAGAAATCCCACTGCTAACGACAGAAAAACCCGCCGTTCCTCGAATAGAATACGCAAAACCGAGACTCCAGGCGTTTTGCTTTCAATGACATTTACATCTAAAAAATACGCTAATCCATCGTATCTCTTTTCCAGGTATAGATATACCTAGGTAAGGTGGAAAACATTCCTTACATAGCTTAAGGATTTCTGAGAAGTGGTAATTTCCAGAAATTCTTGGCCCTCAAAGAAGAACGAAGCACTTCCCTTTCGAGGCAGGATGCTGTAAACCCCTGACGACCAACGACCTCTGACCCGACGTCCAACAAGGCCATGTGTCATTCCCGGGAAGCTGTCATGTCTTCAATCATCCGCGCTCACAGACGAACCAGATGAGCGTGCACACAAACACGCAAACAATCGGTCACACGCTCACTTCGATGACGTGGCTGTCGGCTCAGAGCCGAGCGGTGTCGACGTGGAATGGAGGTGACATCAGTGTGTGTAAATGTGCGTATAGTGTGTGTGTTCAAGGTCTGATGGGCTAACGTGAAGCCCTTGGGCGGCCGGTACTGTGTTAGCCATCCGGACTGCGCTCGAAACTAAACCTTTACCTGACCTTTCCCTCTGCCGTGACATTTGGACCCTCCTGAATAGGTCAAACAGCACTAAAGACTGTTGAAGAAATGGAAGTGGGCTGGAAAAGAAGAACAAAAAGGGGAGAGGGCTGAAGTGTGTCAATGCAGGGAGATGTTAGGAAGCATAGGGTGTAGGGATCTAGTAGTGGAGATAGATAGGGGAAAGAGAAATCTGGGAGGGCAGGGGGCACAGACATCCCAGACAAAATGTTGACATTGTGGGTAAATTCTTTGGTCGTGAACAATAGTAGGCTCTAAAAAAGTTGAAATGTTGATGCATAATCATGCAGTTTGGCTAGTGTTAGAACGCGGTTGTGAGTTTATTCCGCTGAGTGACCGACAAGAACATGGCAGCAAATGATCATATGCTGGTGTGCCAGTGCGGAAGTAGATAAACGTGAAAAGGAGGACACCGGTGGACGCAGGATGCAGAATGTAGGACGTAAGATGCGGGATGTCCTGGCGGGCCGGTGTGGAAGCAGACAACAAACATCTCATCAAAGTCTAAAAGAGGGTCATCGGCAAATGTATGACATGGGACACAGAATGTAGGATGTAGGACGTGACGTAGGATGCAGCCTTGTCATATAGTATGACGACATTAACCGTCGCACAATATGATGAATTGAATTGCACAGTCTGTGGGGAGATTTAAGAGGACTCAATCCCCCTGTCCATCTCCCTTCGTCGTTAGTGTTCGTCATTTGTTAATTTGTTTCTTCATCCCTGCCAACAGATATGTGGCATGTGCGGAAATGCACTCTCACACATATATTCACATGCTCTTTGAATACCTGTTCACACACACAAACGCAACCCTCCCATAGAGTTGGATCGCAAAAGAATTTCAGTCACGTTCAGCCCCGCTGGAGGAAAAGTGATGCCAGCGCAACCTTCACTGGGACACTAAGAAAACACCTGCGTTCCCAGTCCCACCTTAATGATCACTCAACGCAATAGGAGAACTCATTTAATGGGAGCCCTAGAAGGAAGGAAGGAAGGAAGCTGCCGGCTTGCTAATTTTAGGCACTCTGCATCTCAGATGAAACGGTAGAAAAGGCAGAGAAGAGGCGTGGAGAGGCGGAAAACTTCTCTCTCTCTCTCTCTATCTCTCTCACTTTACCGACTTTCTGTATCATGTCTTCCTAACTATCATTACCCCCTGCATCCATCTCTCTCTCGCAGCTCTTTGATTCTCTCTGAATCACTTCTCCCTGTCTGCCTGTCTCTAGCCCTCCCTCTCTCTTCCTCTTCCCATCCTTCTCTGTCTTTCTCCCTTTTCCGTCTCTCGTTCTCTCCTTTCTTCTCACCTCCCTCCCCTCCTGTCGGTACCTGAGTAAATAAACAGCGTTGTGTGTGATGCTAATTAGAGCAGGTTCAGGGACGTGATGAGCCCAGAGACAGATAAACAGCGAGGCGGGGAGGAGAAGAGATGAGATTGGGGGGGTGGGGGTGGGGGTGGGGTGGGGGGGTGGAGGTAACCCACCCCAAGGGCAACACAACACAGACACACAAACACACGTCAGCTTAGCGGTGAAGGACAGACAAGAGTGGTTTCGGCTTTCAACCCAACTTAGGGCGGCTTTGAAGTGAAGGGCAGTAGCAAGGCAGAGGACTTTGAAGGGGCTGCGTTGGAGTGAAGGGCAATAGCAAGGAAGGGGGCACTTGGTGCAGCTTCAGCCGCGGCGAGAGCGAGGGAATGTCGTTGCAAACTTCCTTAATGACGTCTGCTCCTAGAGACCCGCTGCGAGATCAAAAGAATATGCAGATGATCCCACCACTTCTCCTCCTGTCGAGGTGAGGTTGGGCTTCTAAAAGCAGGTCAATGCAAGGCAGCTTGTTCTTGTTTTGCATAAAATGGCCTTTCTGGGGTGGGTAAGCTGCTGGGTATGCAGGTGAGAAGATACTATTAAAAAGGAGAGACAAACCCTACAGGATGAATACAAAGTACAAACAAATACACCTGAGCTTGGTGGTAACTTGTAACCTTACACTGTCAATGCAGAATTATTATTTGATCAGCTGGGCAGCTGTGTGGACAGCAAAAGGTACATTATTGCTTAGCATGTACACAGGCAGAGGAATCAGTTCATGGTAACTCACACCCATAGGCGGTACTGTAGTTAGAGAAGTGAACTTCTGGCCTCAAGGTCGCTGGTTTGAATTCCCAAACTGGCTGGGAAACTCTGGGTAGGGAAGATAAGTTAGAAGCTCTTTCCTCTTCCTCTTTCCTATTCCTTAACTACAGCTGAGGTGGTAGTTAAGCTTGAGCAAGGTGCTTAACCCCAAATTGCTCCAGTGGAGTTGCTCAATGGCCAACAGTGCTGTGGTTGCATTCAGCAGCTCCCAGGTGTGAATGTGTGTTTAACTGTGAATGTAAAGCAGGGCTTTGGTGCAAAACAGCGTGAATGCTCAATCACCTTTCCCTGGCTAAATAAAGTCTAAGAAAAAAGAAAAAACAATTTACCAAAGAGCAATTCTCATTCCTGAGGATGAGGGAAAGGTGAAACCTCTGTGTCTCTCTCTGTCTAGGAGAAGTTACAGTCCACAAATTGAGCAGCTGCTGAGGTGTCTTTGTTGGGCATTAAAACCACGGGAAACATTGTCTGGCAGGATCAAAGCCCGTCTTGGACCGTAATGACTGTTACCATCACTGATGCTGCTGTTAAATTAACCAGACGTGAGCGCTGTTCACTCCAATGGGGGGATTTCACTCCACTGGCAGAAGGGGCGCCGCAGTGCACTAGACTAGGTAGAGAGGAGAGGAAGCCCAAGGAAAGGAGGGCGGAATGGCCTGTAACAACTACCATGCCTTTCACTCTGTAACATGTTTCAAGAGATGATGTTAATAGATCAGGTAAACACTGTCTTTAGTGTTATCCAGAGACGTTTCATGATTTAAAGACATCTTACGATCCGAGATTATAACTAGATTGGTAATGACAGGTGCAGGGAAAACCTTGCTGTTACGAAGATTTACATAAGCTTTTAATCTCACGTTAAGTCCAGTGCAAACACTGACAGAGAGAGAGAGGGAGAGAGAGAGAGACAGAGAGAGAGAGGAGAGTAGAGTAGAAAGCAGAGAGGATCACCGTATAAGAGAGATTGAGGAGGAGAGGGGAAATGGAGGGAAATGTGATGGCTGGATAGATGAGCTATTTTTATAATGAGGTCAATGTGAGCTGTGGGATTTCATTCTCCTGGGAGACACACACACACACACACACACACACACACAGAGAGGAACTGTGGTCCCGTACGGCTCCTGCTGAGTAGGGCTGCCTCTGTCAACCTCTGTCAACAGGAAGAAGAGGAGGAGGAGAAGAAGAAGGAGAGGGCAGGGAAAGGAGAAAGAGTCACAACCCTGGATGTCAGAGAGAGGAATCTGACCATAACCTGGTTGGTCGGACCGTTCTTCTCATTTTTTTCCCTCTAGTTCTTGTATGTTAACAAGATGGATGTTCAATAACTGAACGAGACTGACATTCACTAATGCTCTCTAGATCACTCACCTTGCCTATGACTGTGTCTCCCAATAGCTTTGTAAGATACAACAACAGAAGACGACTGATGCTCAACCCAAATTAAACGAAAGTACTCACTGATTGGATGGTTCCTTCCTCCTCAGCTCCTCCCTCGGTTGCGGCTCCTCCTCTTTCGGGGCGGTGCCGGGGTTGTGGTCCTGTCCCCCCCTCTCCACGCTCCCCTGGAAACACAGCGAACATGAACCCTCAAACTGAACACCCCAAACAAACACAATCACATGAACCTAGTTTCAGGGAAATTGCCCTTTAGTTTCAGGAAAACTCAATAAGGAATTAAGCAATTTGTACAGACAAGAGGGTGTCCTTTTTTTGCATTTAGCGGATGCTGTAATACAGGGTGACTTACAATGAGTGCAACAGTAGGGCAAGCATTAATTTATCCCATAAATTCCTAGAGACATGCTCGAATTAGGTGGAGGGTCGCACGCGCGATCTGTTTGTGTCAAGGTGTAACGCGTAACATGGTGCGACGACAAAGTACATTCGGCAGCGACATGATTCGCACACTAGGACAGTTATGCATGGCCTGTTTCACAAGCACACACAATGCACAAGCTCCTTCTCTCTCCCATGCACCCCCTTCCCCGGTCTAAATGCCTGTCGCTTTGGCCCTCCATTAAGCGAAGCGAGAGCTCGTTTAGCCAACAGTGTCTAGGCGGTTGGGGACGCAGGCTGCCCACTCAGTCAGATCCAGCCGTATTAAATAAATAAGGAGCGCTCTTCTGTGTAAATTATTCATTTAACACGCCTTATCCTCTTCCAACAACCTTGTTAGAGCACCTCAGGAGTGGAAAAGGGGGGTGGGGGGCAAAGGAGGGAAAAGTGGAGGGGGCGAAGCAGACACTCCGGTTCATGTGCGACTCAGCAGAACCTGTGGTGCATCTCTAAGCTCTCTGGCTGCTCAGTCAGGTAGGGGGGCTAATTCGCCCTGACACCTCCTTTGTTTCAGGGGGTAAAGAGCTGCATACACACACCTACGCGTTTGCTCACATGCACGCACGCTTGAACACACACTTGAACGCATGCACAAACTTACACATCACAGAGAGAGAGAGAGAGAGAGAAAGAGAGAGAGAGAGAGAGAGACTGACATAGAGAGAGAGAGAGAGAGTGCAAGAGAGGAATTTTCAGTGCATATTCATAGAATAATCATTCTAGTTGTCTGGATAAATTATTGAGAAACGGGAGTCCAGGACACGCGATGCTGGAATGCGGTGGCTGTCTTTCGTGCCGCCTGAACTCAGACAACACAGCGAGTAATCTACTCTAAACAACCTGATTCTAATGAGCCAGGATTGGGACGGATAGGAAAATGCTTATCTTGAACAAAACCACTCTTCTGGATATTAACCTTGAGGACAAATGCATTTTCATACTTCATACTTTATTTTTGGCAGGAGTAGGCCAACACTTATCTGAGGTGACTTAGGCATACAATAACTGAAAGCAGCCTTTAATTAAATACCTCAGAACACGGTTTCCAACATTTCCAACGGTGACAAGTTATTTATCAAAGCAAAATATAAGAAGGAAACATCAATCAAAGCAGCTGCATTGAAATAAAACCAAATTCATACTTGAAATCCTCCAATGTCACCAGAGCATCAAGATACACTGAAATTAATTCCGGGTATGAGGGGAATTAAATTTAAAAGCAATCTTTCCTAAGCTTTCTTTCCAAGCTAACCCGATTTACCTGGAGCTCTGACCACTCCCACCAGGTATTACAGGTTCCAACCCTACAGTCAAATAGTGGTATGGTGTATGAAAACAATTTGTGGAAAAGTAGAATGCAAATACCAATACCAATGCTGACTTCTTACATGAAGAGAAGGCTGAATCCAATTTCTGTATAAGGTACAATGATGAGCGTTATAATTTCCCACAGTTATGAATCATATGAGTCAAGATCATCCATGCAAACGCTAATTATGAGTTAGAATGCTTTAGGTGAGCTTTGATTGCCAGTAGGGCTACAACTTCCAAAACACTAGCCTAATGGCCATAATGGAGCTGGATATGATGGAGGAATTTAAACAGTGAACTTACAGTGTCTCTCTCTCTCTCTCTCTCTCTCTCTCTCTCTCTGACTCCAGTGTTCAGCCCCAGAGCGGGAGGTCGTTATGTCAACTCTGACAGTGCTCATTACCAACCTCTACGCTTTGAATTGGAGTTAACAGGCTTTGGCCCAGGCTAGCCCAGCTAGACCTGACTGCTACAATGGGATCAGTGTGTGCATGTGTGTGTGTGTGCTCTAAGAGTCAATCACAAAACACTCTTTCATTTCTAAATAACACCCCCAGGACACTGTACGTTACAGGAAGCAGTGTTACGGAATGTGCAATGACATGGACTCCTTATTCTTGTTTTCACGCACAAACTCCTTCATATGACCGCTAATCACAGCATCATGCAGCCAACAGGCCTTAGAAAATAGATTTACAATACACTGGTTGATTAGCACAGTGGGAATGAAAATGAAAATCGGCTGGTTTCAGAAAGCCAAAACTTTTCAAGGCTACCTGGAATTCAATTAAAGACCAATTAAAAAACCAAAACAAAGAAACAACAAGCTGGCAGAACAGCTTATTTCCAAATGAGCTATAGCTAATGAAACCACAATATCCTTGTTTTCTTTAAATTTGGTGCTTTGTGTTTTGCTCTGCACTTCCCAGAGATCACCTGTGTCCAGTCCTCTCCAGGACTGGGCAATAACTCAATATTATCGTTTATCGTCCTTCAGTAGAATCATATCTTGATGAAATAATGATATCGAGCTCGTGCTACACAATTCTGTTGGCTTAATTAATGATAAAAAGCAACTAATAATTAAAATCTCACAAAATGAGATCTGAAACAAATTAGGGAATATTAATTGAAAATTAAAGAGTTTTGTTGTGCAGCTCAATGTGTTGAACATCATTTTGATAATTTAACATGATTATGCATATGTTAACAGATATCACATATCTGTATCAAAATAATTTCTTAAGATTATCGCAATATTAACTTTGTCCACTGGGTAAACAGTCACTATTGTGTTAAATCCAAAAGTGATGAGAGGGTAGCAAAACAAACAAATGTTGCAGATTATTATATTTTATGACAGTTTCAGACTTTTTAAGGATAACCCGCAGATACCCTGAACAAGAACAGTGTTTCGGAGCTGCTGGTATCCAGGGCCCCCTCTCTCTCTCCCTTACCAGGCCAGTAACCACCTAGCAATGTAAATGATTACACTTGTGATTAAGGCTTTCCACTTCAAACAGGCCTGATGTTTATACAGGCCCTGATATAGCGGATGGGATAAAGAGCAGGTACAGCTCTGTGTTTGTGTTTATGTGTGTGTGTGTATGTGTGTGTTTGCCTGGGCGGGAGGATGAATGTCATTACGCCCAGGCTCTGTGGACATACATTCATAATGACACACCAAATGCCATTCAGCGTATTACAGCTGCCTCGCCAGCTTCCTCCTCCTCCTCTTCCTCCTCCTCCTCCACCTACCTAGGCCTATATAAACCACATTGCCTCTCGTCGCCTCGGGGCAGGAGTGACATATGTCGTTTTACATTCAAAATGATTACGTTTCCGAGGCAGAGGTGGCAGAATGGGTTTCTTCCTTCAAGGCTTAAGAGCTGTGTTGGTTTTGCAACAGAAGCAGGGGAAAATATTACCAAAATATATTCCAAATTCCATGTCAATGTTGTGTTGTCTAGGTTTGGGCAAAAAAAGCGCCAAGTGCCCTAATGTCACAATGAAGGATTATTGAGCTATGCTTTCCTCTATCATTCCTACAGTAGGCTACATCTGAAACTGGACATGGCCACAGTCCTTTATATTACTTCATAAACAAGCTTCTTTTTCCAAATTTCCTTTTAATCTCTGGGCAGAATGAGAAGCACAAAAAGTGCGAGGTGTCCCACAGCTGCAGCGCTGCAACCCAAATTAGCCTGAACCACATGAAAAGCTGTCGTCTCTATTCCGGGCCGGGGCGGGAAAATTACAGCCCTCCACTCTCTACTCTAGCATTAAACCTCAATTAGTGCGGCACTACACCGATGATGTCATCAACGAGGGACCCGAGAGCCCTGAAAGTAAGGGGCGCTTTGCTTCACAGCGACAGACGCTCGCATACAAGCCGCCTCAAAGTTTCAGTCTCTCTCTCTGTCAACTTTAAGTGTAGCGGCTCAGCAAAAATCTGGGTTCACTGGCAAAGAAATGTTGATTCCATCCAACTGGCAAGGAATCAGCGCTGTTCTTTTCATATAACCCAAAAAAAACAAAACACAACAACTCCTGTGGCCTGGTTTGGCTAAATTTACCCCGGAATTTTAATCCCGAGTCGTGACTGGAGTTTTCCCCGGAGACAAGAGGTCAGTGAGGTAGGACAAGAAAAACTCCAGTTTGACCTCCAGTGACCTGAGAGGAGACAGAGGAGGAGGAAGAGGAGGAGGAGGGGGAGGGTGAGAGGGCCTGGCTCCTGTCCAAACATTGACTGACTGTCTTTATTGCCCCTTCCTCAGCGACTCCTTTGTATTACACAACAAAATGTAAGAGTACGCTAAGAAAATTTCACTCACAGCCGCAGACAGTGAGCTAAGCCTGGGTCTAAAAAAAAACCTCCAACTCGACAAAACAGTCCTTAGTCCAGTCCCTCCTGCTGCAGGGTCGCCGGTTCTTCATGTCGTACAAAGAAGGGAGCGACTTCAACACGGCTCAGCATGGGAACGCTCGCAGGCACCACCTCTTGCCTTCCTCCTCTTTATAATGGAGAGACTGCTTACCCACAGCGTGTGAATTATGCATCGCGGCTCCCAGCGTCTTCTCAGCGGTTGTTCTAGCAAGCTGCCCAAGGACCACCAGTCCCTCTTCTGCGCACCTCCACCTGAAGAGATGGATTGCTCTCACATCTTCAAAGAGAAGTCAATCACTCCATAGATTGTAGTACCACCCAGCGGGTTTCACAAAACTTTTACTCGGTCTCTCTCGCAGGTGCAGTGAAAGGGGATGGGGCACACTTTTCTCAGGAAGTGGAACAGCGTTGGATGAGACTTTTTTCTTTTTTTTTTTTTTACAGCCAAGCTCCGACAAAAACTTACAGCGGAGAGGGAGGGGGGGGGAAGAGATCAAAAGCCTGCGAGTTCCTGGCGAGCGGACCCAATCAGCCGAGAGGGCCAAGGAGAGGAGGAGAGACAAGCGCTTCCCTTTTAAATTGATCCCACTGAGACCCTCAAGGTTCCCCTCGCAGGACTCGCAGAAAAGCGATAAAAATCTGGCCCCGCGGATCTGACGAGGAACTGGGAGGGGTGAGGGGAAGAAGAAAGACAGTTTTTTGGAGGGGGAGAGAGACAGAAAGAACAGAGAGGAAGGCGGGGAGGGAGGGGGAGAGGAGAAGCCAATTGAGGCAGATCAAGGGAGAAGAGGGAGAGAAGAAGGGTGGGCTCGTTCTCTGAGGGCGCATCCAGGCATCCTTGTATGCCAACAAAGAGCCAGCGCGGAGAGTATTGGGGCTATCAACCATCAAAACCCATGTTACACGTCTGATGATGTACTGAACCAATCAACCGCGGGTGTATCTTCATTCTGCCCGGGTCCTGGCAGCTGAAACTTTGGCTCATTACACGCTGGCCTGAGATCAGACTCTGGACGAGGCCGGTGTCGTTATCCGCAGCACGTTCGGGCCTCAAAGGAACAAGCGCTATCAGAGCAACCCAGAGACCCCGCAGCCTGCCAGACACACCGCAGACCTGCCTGGTCGCCAACAGGAGCACACACACATGCACACAATAAGACGGCGTGTGTGTCTAACAAGAGCCCTCTTTCCCTATCCAAATACATGGTTGTATTCCATGGTTTAATATGATATCCTCCATGTCATTTTTAGCACGGTCCCATGGCCATCAAGTGGTAAATTCAGGTCAGTTAGAGGTGAGTCACTTCAGTCCTCTACACCTGTATGCTATCATTATTATGTACAAATCATATCTGGTCTTTATTGAGCAGTATCTAATTAATTAAAGGAAGTAAAAATTACTGTGAAAGCTTAACCTTGCCTATGAATCTTCACACCTTAACTGCAAATTTTCATACAACTCCCACAACCCTCTACTCGTATTAACATAGAACTATAGGTCTGTATTAGTTTCTTTCCAGTCACTTCTACCAGGGTTCCCACCATGGCCCTGATATAAAATTCCATGACTTTGCTATGACTTGGCCTAAAAATTGTATTCCTTCTTGGTTTGTTAATGTTGTTTTTCAGCTCAGGAAGGTTCTAAAGGGGTAAACAGTCTGGTTTCCACTACAGTTGGGTTTGCTGTTGGGAAGTGTGAGCTGAAAACCACCATCAAATGCAATGAATGTGTGAAACAAGTAGTATAATACATTCCACTATATTCCTGTAAAGTGACCAAATTGTAAAAGTCCCTGATATTCCCTGAGAATTTATCAAATGCCCTGACTTTTCCTAAATGGAATACACCTCTCAAAATTCCATGATATTCCAGAAATTCTATGACCAGTGGAAACCGTCTTTTACATTTCCCTGTTTGACACGTGACATTCTGCATTTCAAATTTTCTCAGGGAGATCAAGGGTCCAAGGCCGGTTCTTGTTCTAAGCCCATCATGGAAGAGGTCCTTGGCAGGTAGGTCATTACATGGCCTTCCTGGTAGAAACACGCGCGCCCTCTTCACAGATCTGGCCAGTGTTTCTTGTGAAGTTGGATCTCCTTACAGGGAGGTGAGCTGAGCCGGAGCAAGAGGAGGAGGGAGGTACGAGGTGAGGTCAGAGGGAGCTGCTACACCAAAAACAATGGTCTACGCCTGCAGCAGGCAGCATTCCTCCGCACCTCAGATACTGAGCGGCAGGTCAGAGGCAGGGTGAGTGGAGGAGGACTAAAGAAAACATGCCATTTGCATTGCAGCACCTGGTAAAATGGAGAATTTGAAAGAGGAGAGGCAGGCTAATCATCATCTTATTAATACTGTGTATGGTACAAAGGACTCGCGGGCACCTTGGTGGAATCTATGACAGAGCGGATCAAGGCCTGGTTACTGCACCTGGTTTTTACAGGTAATAAAATCTCAGATGCTTTCAGGGCAGTGGAAGAGCTAAGCAGTTGATTTTCAGATATTCTGATAGCGGCACTATTTAGCTATGCGACTATTATAGGCTACAGTGAACCTAACCACTTTACTCCAGCTGTGATGGATAGCCAGTGCTGAGCATGAATAACTTACAGCCTCATAAATAAGCAGATCTCTACTAATATCATTAAAGCAGCCCTGGGGCCGACACGCCCCCTTATCCCCGTGCGCCACTTCTACCGCCCACCCTGCGCTCCCTATAACAAATGCCCTGAAATCACGTAACTATTCAACATCAATATTTTGACATTTCATTCAGCTGACTCTCCAGACGAAGCCATTTATTTAATTAGCTGAATAAAAATTGGCAGGAGAGGCGAATTCGAGGTTACGTGGCCGGGGCTCAATTGCCACAGGTAACCTTTTTGGAGGGACTTAGTGTGGCAAATTGATTGCTGAGAGCGCAGACTCATCATGAGTGCTAATTTTCAGAAGCAGCGCACAGCGGAGCGGGGAAATAAGAGGCTCTATTTATAACAGAGGGAAACAGGAGAGGGGGATTAGCTTGTCATTAGAATAAAGAGCGGAGAAGAAGAATCAATTTCAGGGTTTAAAAAGCTGACAAACACAGTTCACTTACTCTTCTCTCACTCCCTCTCTCTCTGCCTCTGGCTCCAAGCTCACCTCTTGACAGCACAGCACATGACACACATCATATGGAGGCGAGTGTTTTTGAGGAGCTCAAGTTCCAAACTTCAAGAGGATTCATCTATGTGTAGCCTAATTAGGCTCTATTCTACCCCACAACAGTTTTAACACGATAGTGAGTCGGCCTCTTCCAACCAAGTCTAGTAATAGTTGTATTACTAACCAGTATTGTAAGTTGTTCTCGTTCTCTGCGACACCATCCACGTTGTTACGAGTACGGTCACTCAGGCCACAACTGCGTCACAGCACTGTTAATGTTGTGACCGCACATTCTGCAAAAAGCACAAATTAACTATTGGTCTAATTTACTGCTATTTTAGTGTACAGTACTCCCACTAATCACTGTCAGACTACAGGGCAGATGTTGCAAATTACCTTTTCAGTAATAGCCTATTAAAGTGTTTAAGTTCTCCCTCATCATGTTCATCATTGTCCGTCCACCTGGTCTTGCCCCAGGTGTGTGTGATGGAAAAGACCTTGGAAAAGCCAGGTTTCCCAGCATGCCTTTGGGAACCAGATCAGGAAGGAAGCCTGGGGCTGAGTATCGGGCAGGCGAGTCCTCCCCTTCTCCTACCAACCCCTTACCACAAAGCCCTCACCCCCTGACCCTGGCCATCAAGTGCCCGCTGTTTCACCGGGGCAAGCCGGGGGACAGGAACCACACAGGAAACGGTGTAACCCTACAGGAACGTGAACACACATACAAGCAGGAGCTCACACATACACACACACAGGGGGGCGGTGAGAAAAAATACAGCTGAGCAGAAAGTACAGAAAGTAAACTTTACCACCAACACCACATTATAGCTCAGGCTAAGTTGACAGGGCGGAGGCATGGATGCATTTCTCTTTTCAGCCTAGGTTAGGCCCACATGGTGAAGCTAAGCTGGCTGCAGTACACTGTAGGAGGCAACAGTTCCCTGTGTGAACACTGGGTGGGATTAGCTGCTGGCAAGTTAAAGCTTTACCATTCACAAGGGATTCCTCAAGCAGAGCTCAATAGCAAGGAT
This sequence comes from Centroberyx gerrardi, assembly GCF_048128805.1. NCBI lineage: Eukaryota > Metazoa > Chordata > Actinopteri > Beryciformes > Berycidae > Centroberyx > Centroberyx gerrardi. Next base: position 17,165,299 of record NC_136018.1, on the reverse strand, counting down.
GAACTGCAGAGAACCTAGCATTGTTGCCAGGGAAGGATGCTGCCAACCCTCTTTACATTACTGATAATGTAGTGGGGAAACATAGCGCTCAATCTTCATTGAGATATGCTACAGCAGACAGCAATACTGAACCCGACAATATTAGCCGCTTATAGAAAGACCTAATTGCATACGAGGTGGAAGCATATTGTGCTAATTTGTCTTGTCAGTGTAGCTCTCTGACAGCCCCATAGATGTCGACATCTCTTTAACATGAGGTTAGTGGGTGCTTGGCCTCCCCTCCAGTCGTTTGTGAGCTGCGGAGCCTGGAAATGATTAGGCCTGGGAGGGCAATTAGCCTGAGCATCACTGGGCTAAATATAGTCCGGCTTGGCCCAGCTCTGCTCCTGGGTCATATCCACACCGCAGCTTCCACGCAGGCATGTTGGCTCAATCTGGATCAGGTTTGTTTTATGACTGATGTGAATGCTCCATTGACTCAGACAAGATAACAACGCAACGCAGCCGTCCATCAGGTGTCTCAGGAGAGTGGGAACCGAGTGGGAAGGAACCGCAGAAGGAGTAAGAAATGTGGGAATGACGCTGACGGGAAAGATTTCTTAAAAACTGTGATTGGGTAAAGTTACACAGCACACCTCTGGTTCAAGAAGACTCCAAGGACAACTGACGCTGATCGACTCACAAGCACATCCCACGGCGTTTTACTCCGTCACAATGTATTAGCCATTGAGGAAAAAGTTTGGTACCGTTTCACAATTTTTCTCCTTGCATACCCCCAGTTTCACAAGAAAGGCTATTTCAATCAAAACACGGTTGGGAAAACATGCTTTCCCATAGCCTTGCACTAAGGAATGCAAAGAAGAAAGAATGCTTTCCCAACACCCCCCCCCCCCCCCCCCCCCGCCCCTCCAGTCCCCCTATCTCCCACCCCAATGAGAGAAAAAAAATTGTAGAGATTTTATCCTTAAAAAACAGGAGGTTCGCCCACTCGTTCACCTGGGACGGCTCTTGGACGGTGGAGGCAAGCTAGAAGGTTATAGGAGCCTGGGAATGTTTAACATCAAGAAAGCAATCAGAACGTAGCCAGAGCTCTGGGAATTAGACAGGAAACATGGAGAGTAACCCCTTCCTGCCTGAGAGGAAAGAGAAGAGGAAGTGATTTGGGCGATGGGACTTATTTCTACAGTAATGTGAAAGGGAGCCTGCTGGCATTTATAGGTAAAGTATAGCAGAAAGAAAAATATTCACATGGAGGTTAAGGGTGGGAGGGGGTGGGACATTACTGCCCTACAAAGGCAAACAGCAGTAACTACTGTTTTCTGTTTTACAGGTAAAAGATCCGGACTAGTCTTTGGATTTCATATCAACAAAAAGTATGCCTAAAAATGCTACTAAACTATATAATCCATTTCTGTACCAACCATATTTTTAGTGGGACAGGAGATAAACTTTCACATCATTTTTCCAGGGTTTCTGCAGGTTTCAGAAAGCCATAATAAAGAAACAAAGCTGGGTAAAGCAGCATATTTCTGATTGAACATAGCTGATGAATGTTCTGAAACTATAATTGAGAAAATACAAATATAAATAGGACAACAGGAAATTAATTGGTAAGGGTCATGAAGCCAAATTTTGTTTAGTAAAGCAGATGAGATGAAAAAAAGAAAAAAAAGATGTTTTGAATATGGTATTACTAACCCTTTTGTATATTAATCTAACAGTGGACTTGCAGCACAAAGAAACCTGTCATTGCATGGTGAAAATAAATACAGTTTAGAGGTCTTAATACATTTTAATACTTGTTAAGGCTTTAAACGTATCCAGTTTATTGTAGGACTTTTTCAGACTTTTTAAAAAGGCCCTAAGAATAACCTGTCACTACTCTCGCAGTTACCGCTCTTTGGCTTTGCGGGGCAGCGTCGACTACACTGAACAGATCTTAACCTACATCAGAGTTTGTGTTCAGAAAGGTGATGTGCAAAGACCTGCGGTTCAAATGCTGTGCAAGAATAGCAATGGAGGGAAAAAAAAGTGGTTTCCAATTAAACATAGGCTCTGCTTGAATTACCCGATCACCGTCTTGACCGAATGAGCCTTTCTGCAAAGCGCAGGCTGAGGTGAAACATAAGGGGAAATGCTCTGGCGCTACACTGAACTCAGCACAAATTGCACAAGACAGCTCAGGAAACAGAGGTTTGCTTTGTACACTGAGTAGAGAACACTTATCACCAGTAAGTCCTGCTGCAAAAAGCCTATTGCTACGCTGTCACGTGACAAAGCTGGGAGTTAAACACACACACAGGGGAGTACTAGTAAAAGCATGACAAATGCTCCTTGGTCTAAATGATTTCAACAGCGACTATGCGATAAAAGACAAATGAACTCTCACATGGAGTGTCTACTCCGAGGAATCCAACCACTGACCAAGATGTTTACATGACCTAAGAGAGAGTGCTGTAGCACTTGCCCAAGACACATGAAACAGCCTACTTCAAGAGGCAGTTGAGCACTGAAAAAGTCAACACAGTAGATGACAGCGCAGCCCGAAATTCGCCTACCAGAAAAAGACCGCTGGACTTGACCAGACGCATAAATCTCTACGTTGTGCACCCACAATATGAAATTCCCTGGTAAGAGCTAATGTTATGTTATTGCTTTACCCAGGGCCTGTATATGCCTGAGCTTGCAGCACTGGAATAAAACTGGGAAATACATCCATCACAAAGAGAGGTTATTTTGGCAGTGCGCGGTGATGATAAAACTGCGGACATGCTCAGTGTACGGTTTATAAAATGTTTGTTAATCTATCATTCGCCGCAAGAGGAATGAGATAACAATATGGTGTGGCTTACAGTCGGCGTGGCCGCGCTGGAAAGATCGAAGCGTGTCCTTGGAGTGACATTATTTATTGAAATAAATTCACTCAAGCTGAAATATGTATAGCGAATGCATTATGAACAGTGCTTCTGATGGAGCTGAGAGGGCTCTAACTCGCCATAACATTGGCTTGCTCTTTTCAACAGATGTCCCTTGTGTGACACACGATGGGGATAATAGAGAGGAAGGGGTCTGAACGGTTTAATTTACCCCCCTTTCATGAATGGAAGGGATTTCCTTTTGATGGCCTATTTGAATATATAGACAATTTAGAGTCCTTCTCCGAGCAGAGATTCTGATCTTAATTACTTTGTTAATTAGCTGTGATTCACGGGGAGAAGGCTTGCCCTATCCAAAGTCCCTTCGCGTTGCTGGGGGGGGGTGGGGTGGGGGGAGGCCTGAGAAGCTCTCACATCCTCTTTCCCATTTTAAAGCACCAATCCTGCACTTGTGACACTGATTTGCAAGTCTGCCTTTGCTGAAGGTGGGCTTTTTTTCCTCAAATGTCAGCAAACCCCATAGAGCTCTGGCTCTCTAATTCCACTGCCTGGGGAAAGCAGAGCAGATCAGGCTTTCTCCCCCCCCCTCCCCGGTCCACCGCAGACTTATATTACAGGGACACATTCCACAGATTTATGTTTATCGTTTTCCAATGAAAGAGGGACAGCCGGTAGGAGAGGCAACATCCTGCATGCTCCTCTGACCGTGTGATAAATACGGCTCCCCGGCTCGCACTGCCTCAACTTGGCGGATCGATGGAGCATTTAGCTAATCAAAGGAGAAAGCGACTGTAGGAAGAGTAAAAAGGATTGTCATGAGCGGTAGGCGTTGAGTGAATGCTAACTCAGTGGACAAACACTGATGCTCTTTATTTTCTTGTGATGCCTGCTACAAAACTGCCTCGCAGGGCGTTATCACTCATCAAAAGGGGGATGATGCTTTGCATTGCATCTCAGCATGATCATCAACCACGTACAGCCCCTGGTATTCAAACAGGCAGTGTGGATTTTGGAAAAGTGAGGTGTACTGGGACGTAGGCTAGCTTGAGAGAACAGCAACAGACAGACGGAAAGGAAAGGTAAGGTCCAGCTGAGGCAGCTGCTTGCTATTACTCCATCCCACCCCCCTCTGGCAGGAAATGAGCAATCATTTAGTACTGACAGGTACATGTTGAACCTTCGCTATCTCTGCTCTGAAACCAACCAAATAATGGATTACAGCAGTTTAGCATTAACCTTAAGCCTCACGAGTATCTATGCCAAGGTTAGTCAGTTTCGTACCTTTCCGAGTGTGAGCGTGTATTTTCCTCAGTAGGATAAAAGATGAAGTAATACTGGTGCGCCGCGTACACGTGAGAGAGAGTGTGTGCGTGTGTGTGAGAGAGAGATATTACCCCGTCTTTTAACCTGCAAGGAAAACATCAGCTGGCGCAAGGAAAGATATGAAACTGACTAACCGTGTGTGTGTGTGTGTGTGTGTGTGTGTTATAGCTGAGGTAGTTGCCTCTGAGATAGGAAAAAAAAACATAACACCAAACAAAGCAAAAAAAATCTCCTCAAACAAATGAGGTGCTTTTCTGGTCGTGAACAGCAGTAATTTAGAGGTCTCTGGTGAGCTGTAGAGGGCTTAGCGTGTCCAACTGGATCTGGGGTGTAGCTGCAGACTTGCCTTAATGCCCTGCCAGGTCACCGTATCTGCGTGGAAGCGGCGATACAAGGCTAATATGGCTGGTTGCAGCTTGGGGGACATAACCAAGGTGTCAGGAGAGGCAGGAAGCTAAGGAAAATATATAGGCCTACTTTCTTTTTAAAAAGGAGAGTGGGCAGTCCAATCCCCTTCGTATTTCATCACGGTCTTCAAGAGCCAAATTCAGACACTTCACTCCTCTATACCTGAGTGCTATGAAACTTCATCATGGTGTGGTAAAAAGTAATCTTGTTTAAATCAACTACAAAATAAAAGTTGTCCAGTAGTGTCGTCTTCACATAACACATGGGTGTTCTCAATATGAACTAAGCATCTTAAAGCATTAAGGAGTTATAGTAGTTTGAAGAAAATCTGTTTTTCCTCATTTATATGCAAAATTATACGGCCAAGGTGCTCCAAAATCTAATCAGATCATCTACTCTATAGGGGGGGACCTGTGGTGTAAGTATAAAGTTTCTATCATCTGTTGTTCTTGAGTTATTAAACATAACCGGTTATGCTAATGAGGCCATTAATTAAGTTCAGCATTAATTAGCAAATATTTCTATGCCAAAGTACTTGTCTTAACATAACACATGGGTGGTATTAATATGAAAGCATTAAGTATTAAGCATTAAGTTCGAAGAAAATCAGTTCTTCTTCATTAATATGCAAATTTATGCAGCAAGGTGCTCCAAAATCTCACAACCTGTGGTGTAAGTATGAAGTTTCTATCATGTACTGTTGTTGACTCTTCCACATCAGGTGACACTCCATTGGCCCCGCCCTTGGTATATAAGTGTCTGATGACTGAATGACTGACCGACCTCAATTTGGCTCCTGACGTCCACGTGTTGCACCATGGGAAAAAGCATTACACACAAACACAGTAACCAACAAACACAAGAGCCCGGCTCTTAGATCAACTATCAATATACTAGTGCTATCCAAAGACTATTCTCTGTCCGCATGTACACAAAACATGTACTACCCACACATTTCATACAGATGTGACTGGTGAAAAACTAAAACTGAATAAACACTAAACCAAATCCAAGTATTAATGATTGAATGAAAACTAAACCGAGCTTGATTATGAAGACTAAACTGAAATGGAAACTCTAAATCTATAACAACGCTGCAAATAGCCTACAGACTCAGTCTACCTGAGCCGCAATGACAGCCTTCATGGCCTGATAGTTTGAATGCAGCCAAAAAAAAACTCTGTGGGCCAAGATATGGGACATGGGGAATATGGGCCTAATATTAATAGACTCTTCAGGGTAAAGGGTAATGTCCTGTCTAGCCTTACCCTTGTCCTAAATAGCCCAAATTTATTGTGCTTCTCTATGAAACAAATCTAATCTAACATTAGCATGGCAAACAGGACTGTGCCAAAGAAGTGTGGGGGCGAAATAAAATGCCGGCATACAGGCAAGAGTAAACAAGCAGTCAGCTCTGTTGTTTTGTCTGTGACAGACCTACAGGCCCTCGGGCTCAGGAACCGTTTCTCCCTCAACAAACAACTCTGTTTTCCAACCCCAGATGTCTCATTACTGTAAAACAAGCAGAGAGATGAGCGACATACAAGCCACTGGCCCACAACGCCGCCTCCCTTTCAATTAGAGAGGATTAGCCTAGCCTGAGTAGGCCTTCCTGTGCTGTGATATGCTACCTTGCAATGCACAGGACAACCATATGTCAAAGCTAAATAAATTACTAAGGAGCTGAAAGCGTGGTGATAAGCAGAAAAGGGGTTATGACTCGACTAGAGTGCACAACAGGCTTAATAGGAGGATGCTGTAGCCTCTATAAAACTTTACACCCTAAGAAAGGGCACAGGCACTGACACAGGTACACGCCGCCCGTCTCTCGCTCTGACTCTCATAAATTAGACCTACAGCATCCCACGATGCTTTAGAAGATGTAGGAGCTTCACTCAGCATGCATTAATCAAGCGATAAAGCCTAGCCGGTGAAATTCCTGCAGCGTCATGCTTTGGCTGAGCCAAGTGGACCGCTAACATCCCATCCCACGGCCCGTGCAGTAGGGAGGGAGACCATCCTTAACAGGGTGGCAAGGCCCTCTTTTCGGCCGCCTGCATCACTCACTTTTATGGGAGTAGGGCGGCGTGGGGTTTAACAAGACGTTTTACTCGTCAAGGGAGCTGACATTACATAACCATAAAACGATGAGGTCCACAAATCACCGGGCCGACTTGTGACGCATGTAAGGGCTGGGCTTGTTGTGCGGTTCACAACCCTGCCAGCAAACTGCACTCACTGAGTCATATTTCTGGGTGTCCTGCCTATCAACCGGGGTAAAACAAACAAGAAAAACATCAAAAAACAAGCCAGGAGTCCAGGAGATTTCTATGATAACCTGTTTTTCCACTGGCCACAACCAGATGAAAGCAGCCTATAGGCCAGGTTGTCCCTCCAGACCGCATGAAAATGAAAACGCAGCTCCAACGCTAACAGCTAACCTAGCTGCCCGCCGCTCGCTCGTCTGCTTTATTTTTCCAGGGAGCCTGTGCCATAGCTGGAGCGGCTCCACTGACCAGGGGCGTCTGTGGTTGAACTGCACCAGTCCACAGGTCCGGAGAGGCGGGCAGCGAGCAGGCAGGCAGGCGGGCAGGCTCCGCTATGCCTGACATGGAGCGCCCTCGCTGGGGGAACGACTGAGTAATGGCAGGGTAACATGATCCAAAGCTGGGAGGGAGTGGGAGCAACCCTGACGCCTAAATCATAGCTGTGGGATGGAGGGAGAGAGAGAGAGAGAGAGAGAGGGAGACACTTACACATAAATGCGTTTGCGGAGAGAGATGCACAGAGAGACCAGGAGGAGACGAGGAGACAGCGAGTGGGTCAGGGAGAGAAATAAGCAAGGAGGGAGGGGGGATGAAGTGGGGCTGGAGGGTTAGACAGTGTGTTTGGGAAGAGGCCAAATGACAGAGGATGAAAGTGAACGCCTCTCCGCTGCCTTTCATGCACGTGCCGCACCCACCGCTGAGGTGGGCGGTGCCTCGGAGGAATGACAAGGCGTGGGCTTGGGTTTCAAATTCACGAGCCGGTCTCAGACAGAATAAACAAGCGTAGGCCCAGAATGAGTTATATTTTCCCGAATGTCTAGAACTAATTGAGAGATTTAGGCTGGCAGTCGTGAATAAATTAATCCTTCTCTATATAGGCCAACAAATTTAACTGGGAATTAACCAGTCCTTCCATAGCCACATTGGCTTATGGAGAATCTCTTTATCTCACGTAGCCAATGTAATTTTTGCGTCCACGCTGTTTAAGTCACTGGAATCTAGACTAGACCTAAAGCCCTCAGTGTTTCCATTTCACCATTCGTCGTTTTTGTTCGCCGGGTTTTGGAGACACGTTTACCAGCCAAGGTTATTATCATAAGCTAAAACTACAACTAAGATGAAACCTAGGTTGTTGTAAGGGGTACTCTTGTCTACTTCTAAAAAACTAAAAGAAAAAATATATAGGTGGAATGTTCTTGGTTTTCGTCTTTTGTTTACGTGCAGGGTAAACGAATGAATGAATTTTGGGTAAAGAATTTTGGGCTATTTTTACTGAATGCTAATTGAAAAATTGATGATCAATGAACTTAACAAAAATGTATGATTTATTGTGCATTACACAATACCTGTTGCAAACATATATAAAATACCCATTATGAAGTCATTACACCTTCAAAAACTACCATTCTTATGAAAAACACAAAAACTGGAACTGAAACTAAATAGAAACTAGAGTAAAACTAAACACTGGTAAAAAAACAAAAAAAAAACAAATAACAAAACTAAAACTAAAACCAACTATACCATACTGAAAACTAAGACTAAACTGAAATGTAAATAAATACTGGAAGCTATATAAAAAAACTATTATAACCCTGTTACCAGCCCATAGGCCATTGTGGCCAGTCACTTTGCCACTTCTCCATTATAGTGGCAGAACACAATTTCCTGTTTAGACCTGGCCTATACTGAGCTGCATTTCCAAAACTGCCCAACTTGACTTTTAGTAGAGAGAGGATGGAATATGAGATCACTTCAGATCAGTCATGTAGCTTACTGTAAGCTACCAGCCGGTTGCTGCAACCATATAGGGCGTACACTGCAGTCTGCTCTCACCAACACATTGTGACTCTTTTATGATGTTACTCCACACCGACAGTTTCACCACGCGCAGGGTGAACAAAATGGTTTGCTAGAAATGGAACATAGCCAGGAACTATGCTAATGCTCGAAGGACCAGCCTAATATAATAATATGCCTTAGCTCCCCGCAGCCTACAAATCCTGTAAAAGTCAGTCATTAGGCTTCATATGTAATTTTCATTAACTTTTCTTGGAAACATGGGTCTAGCCAGACCAACAATTTACCAGGGAAATGTTCACCAGACTATTACTGAACCACATCCCTTTCCATCCACAATATGGTCTCCATTCATTATTCAGACTTGAGATGCACTTTCCTTGTTCTTCTCCTCTCTGCTCTTGACAAGACGTCTTTCTGCAGCACTCAATAGCCCTGGATACATATCTGCTGCTTATGATTCATGCGGAATGCAAGAAAAAACCCCATCTTTTTTATCAATTAGGTTAAAGATAGGCTAATGGACTGCCTAATTCTGTATCAGACCTTCATATTTCCTTCCAAAAATGACACAAGAGGATTGTGTCTCTTGACTTACCAAATGTTAATGTTTCTTAGTGGAGAGATGCATTTGAATCCAGTTGTGTAATGCTTGCGCTATGGCCTATATTGCGTCTATAGTGTAGAGACACCATGCTGGAAAAAGTAGGCTAGGCCTTAAAGCAATGTTTCACTTAGAAAAATGTAATTAGTATCCTCTGTAGTGCTCATCATATGCTATGGCTCACAGTTCCCACCTTGCAAACCAGTTGATGTAGAACTAGCAGGTTTGCTTCAGTATCATCCCCCTCCTGTAAAACATCAAAAGAGAGCTGGATTGCTCTTGGCCTTCTTTTGTTATTACCTATTGCTTGGACTATTATTTCAAAAGCGGGGCAACGAGTGGAGAAAAATCTGTCGCGTGTGTGATACGGTAATATGATCTTGGTTATGACTGAGCGGAAATGTTAGACAAGCATCTAAGTTTCCTCTGCCCGCTTCCACCCTCCTCGCCACATGTGAAACCACACTGGAGCTGCTCACTGGCCAAAGTAAACGCTCCAGTCTTTCAAATGGCATGTGTTTACACTAGATGCCAGGTTTACATCCCAAGCCATTATTCATATCCTGATGGTGAATACACTATCATGACATGCAGTGTAATACTTGGTTAATAATCAGTGTCTGTGATGTAGCCTAAAGCGTGAGACAGTCCTGACTGTGCTGCAAGCTCAAGCAGTAGGCTAAAGATAAAAATCAAAAATCTGAAAATTAGTCTGTCAAACCAGGTGTGTGTGTGTGTATATAGTTTGCTCACAGTACAGGCACTTTACTCAAATGGCCAGTGTTTTTTTAACATAAAAAAGGTAATGGGGAGCTGCTGCAAGGCGAACAAAACGCAGCTGCTTTGGCTTCTTTTTAGGCAGAGCAGAGGGTTTTCTGAAGTTGAAATCATTGAAACTATGTAGAGAAGACCACATGATGTAGACCGCTTTTTGTGAACTGACTTAAAACAACAAGAAAGATGCGGGGTTTCACTGTACACAGGCAGCTGACAACAAGCAGAATGACAACAGAGAGTAGCAGTAGAAAAGTTGGTAGTAGTGCTGCTCATCCTAAAGAGTCAGTATGGAGCATGATGGCTGTGTTGTGGGGGTTGCTGCAAAGTGTTTGAGAGTTTTACCAAATGCTAAGTGCTGTTTGCTGATAGTGGCAGATGGTTGCTAGGGAAACAAAATGTGTTGCGCCCCGCTTTTTATCATCAGCACAAAACGCTGTTGAGGCAGCGCTTTTTCTACCAAAAAAAGCAGAATAGTGTGAGCACACCCATATGAAAGGCTAAGTCTCAACTTAAGGGCAATGCCACTGTTTATGCCATACAGGTCCTATTAATGTTGCATGTTGAGAATACAGATCCAGGTACTCCTGCTGCATCGACAGCACTGGGGAATTGTGAGTAATTTACAAAACCTTGGGTTAAAAGAGCTAACTTTCAGCGCCACTAGCAATTTTATCTCATAGAATAGATTTTGGCTTTGCTACAACCTCAGGTGCTTAGGTGATGGGTTGGCATTACACAGGAATCAACTACTGGGTTGTCAACAGACTACATCAAACGGCCCAATACCATCAGCCACTACTGATACCACCAAGGTGCCCTCGAGCAAGGCAATGAAGCCCTGACTGCTCCAGTGGAGCCGCTGAGCAGCATACAATGGAAAACAGTGATTGTACTGGGCAGCTCCCAGGTGTGAATGAGTGTTAACTGTAAATGTGAAGCACAGCATTGCTGAAAAAGCATACTGTATGTCTTCAGTCAACATTCCCTGGATAAAGGTTGAAAAAAGTGTGGGGTTTTGACCTTTACAGCATCTTTTATGTGACAAAAACTGGGCTGCAGCAGATAGTGAAAACAATAAATCGTAAAGGAAGAGGAAAGCCAAGAACACTCCCTGGAACATATACCACAGAGGGAGAGATGTTTCCAGTTTCTCTGAGAAGGCTCTGACTGGAGGGGAATTTTCTCCTTCACTTTTTGCCAGTATCCATCTTCACTTCACCACAGACGATCATATTCCTCCTTTTCAACATCTTAGTGCTTAATCAAAATCTTCAACCTTACATTTACTGACACACCTCTTGGCCTGTGAACTGCCTCAGAACAGCGGTGCCGATTTGAAATCTGATAACACTGACTGATCCAGTACAGGCTTTACAGGCATTACAGGAGTAATGGTGACGATTTAAAAAGCACTACCCAGCTCTTATCTCCAAGGAATGACTGATGTTGAGCAGCAGGGGGGCAAAGTGAGTAGGGAGCCTGTCCTTCAGCCGGAGGACCCACATCTTGCCAACATGTCGATGAGTAACACCAGCTCCAGGGGTGCTGTTCTGTAGCTGACCCTGACCTCTGACCTCCCAAGCAAAAATAATTTCCCTACAGGGATCAATACAGCATCATGTTAAAAGTAAAAAGTAAGTAAAAACCTAAACCTAAAAGTAAAACCTTTCCTGTGTTATTATAGCATAATAGCAGAGGCTGGAAAGTGATCTGGAGATAGTAAAAGCTTGTATTAATCAAACCTCTCAGATAAGAAGTGGTGATTTATAGTCACTAACAGTGTCCTCTCTCTCTCTTATTCATGATCTCAGATTCAAAACTGATTCTAAATCATCATTCTGGCACATCAATCCCAGCAGTGGCCATATTACAGGCTTAAACACCTATTTCATGGTCCTGTACATGACTGCACATTTTTGAAAATGTGTCAAAAAAGATTAAGACAGACGTCTAGGTACTAAATCAACTAAATCCCGTCTAACATGGCAAGGACTTTCCTCTAGCGTCCAAGTCCATACACCTGCACAGGTGCATAGCCAGCACTGTTGACATTCAGGAGACGATATGAGGACAAAAAGGCGTAATTATCACCACGGCAATGCAATAATTATCAATGCAATAAGTGTTTGCACATCTCGAAAGACTTGTTGGGGCTAATCATTGAGCTTACTGCGGGGAATCCTAGTCTGATGACGTATTTCTGCAATGCATATCTGCAGGGGTTAGCCATAGGCCTCTGCTTTATATCTCTATGACACCGGGGTGACATTTATCAATCCGCTGTTTGTTGCATTTACCCTTGCACGTAATATTTGCACTTTGTGAAGAATGTTATTTGGGTTAAAAGTTGCTATGCATACTGTAAATATAGACCAAAGCCAGCAATCCTTCTCATTGGATGGGAAGGCTATCGTGATAACATTGCAAAGGAGCCCTGTTTGGCTTCCTTTTTCTAGGTATAAAGGCAACGGACTCCATAGAAATTTTCGATTAACTTTAAACTAGTCTCACCTGTATCCCCAGTAACGTGGAGGGCTCGCCTTCAGACTATACAGAGGCTCATTTTTCGCAAATATCTAGTACAACCGTCGATCTTCACAACTGTTTCTCTCCAGCCATTTTGAGCCAAACCTTCAACTTGAGTCCGTAGGGGTGACAAGTACGACCGTGATTTTTATCGATCACATTTCAGAAGGTATACGTACCAAAGAATTTTTTTTTAAAGATTACACATACAAGTACTTTACTTTTAGTGAACAATGTGTGTCTCATACGAGTGATGAATTAAAATCATGTAATCGCCAATTTCTTGCAACCCCCATTGTAAGCATAAATGGTACGGCTCGTCAAATTCCGGTTCATCTCGGCTAATGTAGCCAATGAGCGTCTGTGAAGCGAACTGGAGCGTTATAACTCCGGTGTTGTCACTGTCAGACACTTGCGAGGGTTTCGTGCAGACACAGAACATTTCGAAAATGTGAAAACATTCTGGTAATTTATAGAAAACGGAGATACTAGCTCTAATACTGAAAACTCCGGTGAGAAAAAAGTAAACTCTTGAGCTGTATGCACAATGTCCAAGGCACTCTAAAACCAGTAGGGAAGAGACTAAAAGCTTGAAATTTAAAAAGCCTTTATTGTCATGGTTTAGCGCCAACGCGTTAAGGTCTTCATAAGGTCTCCATAAGGTCTTCATCATGGCAGACTGCAGTTTTGATAATTGTTTGCTTAAGACGTGCAATTTCCTGTTTAATACATCTGTATGCAATAAGTAGATCTTACATAGTTGATTAAAAGACTAAAAAGAAACATCACATTTACATTTTACATACTCATACTACTACTACTAGCCTCCTACTACTACCACTACTAAGATACACTATACTGCTACTACAGCTATGGCTACTATTATGATTATTACTACTTCTACAACTACTGCTAATTCTACTGCTACTACTACTACTACTTCCAATGCTGCTGCTGCTCCTACTACTAGTACTACTATTAGGACTAGTACTGCTACAACTGCTATTACTGCTCTTGCTAGTACTGCTACTGCTATTACATCACACTTTGAAACAATTTGAATAGTCCAATGTTGATACTTCTTATCAAGTGACAATAATGAGTAACTAAAAAGTCTACTGAGTCTCATGTGATACTAATAAGTGATACTAAGTGATAATTGTGTGAAACGTAGTAGATATTAAGTGTCTGAGCTAGGGTTAATTTTAGTGTTGGAGTTAATATTTATTCTATATCTATATTTCTATTAGAAATAGGATCAGGTCAGGTCTAACCCTAAGCTAAATAAAGTGTTACCACTATTACTATTACCACTACTACTGCTACTACTACTTCTACTGCTGCTGCAATAATAATAATAATAATAATAATAATAATAATAATAATAGTAATAATAGTCATCATCATCATCATCACATCCAGAATCATAATCATAATCATTTGTCATCACTATGTTGTTGTTGCTTCAGGCAGCTTTATGAATACTAATGAATTCCATATTAATTAAGGTTTGCTGTTCATTATAGGATGAATCATTATGGCACACATAAACACGCACATAGACATACATGTGTAGACACACACATACACACACATAGCCTTTCTGCTGGTGTTTCACACTGAGTTCTTGGTGCAATGAAGCATGGTGTTGTTAGTTTTGCGATTTGAGTCACCTGGGGCTACACATGTCCTATTCTGTTAACCACTGTCACAGGCCACAGTCTATAGTCCCTGGCAGGTGGCGTTGCTCTCTGCCGGTGTGTGTGTGTGTGTGTGTGTGTGTGTGTGTGTGTGTGTGTGTGTGTGTGTGTGTGTGTGTGTGTGTGGGAGAGAGCGAGAGAGAGAAATTTATTCTCTTACATACTGCTTAGGAATTTTATGTATCTTTTTCCTTTTTCTCTTTCTCTGTCTCGCTAACAATGTCTTTCTCTCCCACACACCCTTGCCACACACACACACACACACACACACACACACACACACACACACACACACACACACACACACACACCGAAAAGCAAAAATACTGACTGCAGGCTTGAAAACAAAGACACGTAATCAGGAACTTCGCTACAGGTGTTGTGACAACTGCTTTGCTGAAAGGTTCTGTTTCATGCTGATAGTGCTCTACAAGTAATATCAATATTTCTCATCTCCCAAAACAGGATATGAAAGAGAGCTGGCTGTTTCTGCAACCCTTGATGAAATACCGAGGCATCACCCATTAGCGTTTGTATCTCATGACTGAAACACTCAATCTTCAGGTAGCACTCCGAAGCATTTGCAGCTTATGTCCAAACATGTGAAATGAAATACTGAGGCAGCTCAATAGCATTTGTATGACTGTATATTGAGCTTCTTTTAACTGTGTTTAGAGGTCTTAACTGGAGAAAAAAGTAGTTGTGGCATCCCCACTTTGAGATCAATAGAAGGATCTTGAGCTCAGGGCTAAATAGAATTAAGAATTGCTTTAGGATAATGACAGTATCGACCAGCGCTCACTAAACCGTTTCAAGCTGTGGCAGGTTAATTTCCATCTATGAAGGTGTATAGGGAGCGAGTGTGAGGCGGCTTTGACGGTCAAAGTAATTCTCTCCAGCATACGGTTTCCCCCTGTACCACACTGGCATGTTAAACTACTGCAATACAATTTATGACCTATTCTTTGGAAAGTGAAATATCTGAGAGCCTCAGTGCCATCCCAAATTTGGCATAAGTTCCCATTACATAGACCACACTACTAAAACTCAAGCATAACAGCTCACTGCAAGGTTATGGAATCATTCCTCCTCTCCGTTGGTATGTACCTACATATCTGCAAACCCCGCTGTCCTCAGGCGGCTCACGGATGACATGTCATGAATTACAGGTCAGCCTGAGTTATAGCCTTTCCACATATAAAGCATTAAGGCTGACACCATAATATGACATAATAACACAATTACAGTTTAGAGAAAAAAAAGAGGGTTAGGCAAAAAAATCATAGGAAAAAATGAGTTGTTAAATCAACCGATTCCTCCTGGGACGCTGGGGATTTTGGTCAAATTCAAAATGACTTCAAAAAATAAGTGATATATTTTGTTGCCTCTTCTCCCTCTTGATTTTCGGGCCGATTTTTTTAAGCAAGGTACACCGTGTAAAGGTTCCCTCCCCGCCGCCGACTCCCTCGGCGAATAAGAGTAATTTACCTTGCTCATTATGTGAGACGTTGAGGTGTTTTGATGTTTGGAGATGAAATGCTTTGAGATGAAATATTCATTTTTAGTTGGCTTAATTATGTATGTGTCCACTGTCAAGTTGGAAACTCCTGCTCCTGTGAGGGATGTTTCAAGCGTACCTTTTTGCCATTGGCGCGGAATACATTACCTCCTTATTACAGGGATGCCAGGCGCACGCTCATATGCAACCTTATGGAAATATTAAATGAAGCGCCTGCACACCTCAGTGGACACACTGAATAAGCATGAGCCTCGCTTGTTCATGACTCTCTAATGTGAAGGTTGGGTCTGATTGTCGTTTTTGACTCATTTACTGGGTCATCCATTGTCTTAGCTAAGACTTTGTTCTGTGTTTTTTTTTCCTTTTATGTAAAAACCCCCTTATTGCAAAAGTGTGATATTTGGAGTTAATATTATGAACTGTGAACAGATGGGAGAGATGCCTTAGGTGTAATTTGCCTGACATTATGAAAGTCACATCCCACTGTGTGTGGCCTTGTAGTAGTGCAGCGTGGTAAGCTATGGATATTTTCAAAGGGGCCATGTTAAACAACCGATCCAGGGGCGAGAGAGGGAGGGAGAGAGAGAAAGAGAGAAGAGAGAAAGAAAGAAAGAAAGAAAGAAAGGCTGAAACATCTGGGACCTGAAGGAACATATAAATGAGATTTTCATGTTTTATTTTTTCTTGCTGGATTATCAGGTTGTGTTTAGTGTGTGTGTGTCTCTCTCTCTGTGTGTGTGTGTGTGTGTGTGTGTGTGTGTGCGTGTCAGAGGTTTCCAATGGCCTAATCTCCCTCTGGCTCTGTTGCTCTCTGCACCTCCTCTCCCTTCCAAACCATGAAGTCAAGGCACCCTTCGCCCTCTCCAGAGCTGTAAAACATGAAAATGAAACACTAGTCTATCTCGCTTTCAGTTTTGTCCAGATGTCACGTTGAGTTTTGGTGTGTGATGCTCTCCATGTGTTTCTAATAGGGACTTTTGGTGAGCAGTTGGCTCACACCTTTGGGGTGAACGCTCAAGAGGTGGACGGGGTTGAACATTTAGGTTACGATACGCACGTACGAATCTCATATGCACACACACACACACACACACACTGAGTTAGACCATTACCTCGGGTTTTTGTAATGTAAAGGTTCTCTCCTTTTCTCCTCCATGAGCGACTCGCTAAGGTGAAGCATTAGCTACCAATCCCATTAAAGTTTTATGTATGCATGTAGCCACTTAAGCATTCTGTAGATATTTTCTATTAACATAGACACACTCATGTTGGGTTTTTTTAGGCCTTCAGTATGGAATTCATGCAATATTTATGCCATATTCTATACCTTATACTATCCATTTCATTTCGAGCGCCAGCAAAAAAAAAACCAAAAAAAAAAAACCACTGTTTAAACCAAAGCTTACAATGCATCACTTATAATTTCCATATAATAAATATAACAGTCCTACTTGAAAAGCCTTTCCACATGGGATAGCTGAACTCACCCACTGCTGAGCGGGTTTCCCCTTCCTGAACACTTCATTACAAACACTAAATGAGGACTATCTCTGCGCATGTTTATTTCCAAAGCCTTACTGACTGTTATGTTATTATTGCAGTCATTTCCTGTGCTGGAATTTCATTTTGGGGCTCCCGTTTCCCTCCTAAAACTTACTAGCGGTCCGTCACCCTTTCAGCACCTCATGCTGGCTCTTGTAAAGGTGTGGGTGGCCATGGTTGGACCCCGAAGTGGCCGCGTGGACGCTGAGCTGTGAAATTACATTAAGCCGCCAGGCTAAGGCCCATGGCAATCCTGCCTTAATGAAAACTGTTTCACAGCGCAGGCTGCTTGGAGCACCGGAGACAATCTGTTTGACAACCAGGGCTTAATATGGAGAGGTTGAGTAAAGGGACACCATAGTAATTGCCTGGCATCTAGGATGTACATTTATAGCGCGCCGCTGTTCATGTGCAAAGAAAAATGCTCTGATGTTCTGTGAGTGTGTGGGAAAGAGGGGGTGTGTTGGTGTTCACATTCACCCAGTGCAAACAGCAGCAGCACACACACAAACATGCACACAACACACACACTCTGTTCACACGTACAGCCTCAAATGTGTTATTTGTCGTAATGTTAATGTGACTTTAACTACTCCAGACTCACACACTCATGTGCGAAATGCTATACCTATTAATTGTGTATTAAAAGTCATATAACACATTAATGAAAACTGAACTCTATCATATTTTTGGAAGTTCCCACTTGTAATGTTTGTCCAGTGTAGAAGAGGAGGAGCAACACTCAATAAAAAGCGTCTCTTTTATGAGAATAAAAACTTGGCAGGTATCACCTCCTCCTCTTCACTAAGTCTGGGTTTCATTAGGGTCGCACCCTGCTAAAACTTCTAATGGATTATGCTTTGTGAGCAGTATTGTGGGCCAACATTACAAATGAATATTAATTTTGTGTTACATTATTGTTTGGAGATTGTTTGGGGATTGCAGATGCATATTCCATGCCTTTTAACAATGAAGCCACCGACCCATTTGAGTAATGATGTCCTCTCCTCACTACAGTACATCTCAGTTACAGATATTATTTCAACTGTGAGAGAAGATGCCTCCAAAAATAACGCCTCGATAGGCCGAGTTTGACGTCTTCGCAGAACACGCGAAGGCCGTTCCAGCCCCAACGACAAATGAGCAGTAAAACGCAACGGGCGCTCCAATAAACACAGTATAAATTTAAACCGGGGTTTCCAGGGGACGGCTGTCTCCTTTGACAGTCACAACCGGGGGAAGACTGGGGCAAGACTGTCTGAAGACTCTCTCTGTGTGTGTGTGTGTGTGTGTGAGGATAAGTTTGCGCACACGTCCTGCAAGCCAAAACAAGTATATATCTTGGAGTGCAGTGTAGACAGGCAGCGCTGCGTTCACCCGCAGGTCAGCGGCGCTCAGCCCTTTGGCCACCCGCCCCCGTGGAATCATGGGAGTGGGGGAGGGAGTTTGTGTTTGTTTGTTTTAGTGCAAGTGTCGGGAGGCGCTCCTACACGCCCATCGCACGCCTGTCACCCCCGGGACCAAGTATCGCCTCAGCAGTTGGAGAGACAGGAGAAAGAAAATGAGCCAAATGAGCCTCATGTTAATCTCCAATAAACGCGTCCAATACTGTAGTTTTTTCAGTGTTAAACAATGGCTAAATGTTTGGTGTCTGCCCTGTTCACCTTTCCCCCTAACTGAGATGTTTGGGGTGTGGCTCACTCCCACCAGCATGTCAGCTACTTCCCGTCGGAGAAAAAAAATCCATAGAGGAAGACGGAAGTGAGTTGAGAATACACTGGCTTGCTTGGTGGAGGAAAAGCGAGAGATTGACATCTAGTCCTCAAAACATTGTATTGTTGGGGGTCAGAGTCTGAGAGCCTGCATTCAGCCGCTGTTGAATACTTCACTTGATATTTGTCTTAGGAATTTCCCAAGGGGCGACTTGACCTCAAGAGAGAGACATGAGAACATTCTCAGGCGTCCCATTTGCGTGCAATGAGATCTGTTTATTTGGTATTTCCTTACAAGCATTATTCTCGAAAGCGGCAGAATTTACAAATAAAAAGAGATTTTTCTGTCCGAACACATCACGGTTCATTTCATGACTTTTTTTTGTTGCAGTGTGGCACTTCAATTGTGGTCTCAGGCTGAAATTGATCTTTTCTTTCTCTCCACAGTATCAGTTGCAATATAGGCTCCACCTGAGCACTTTCTGAGTGTGTGTGTATATGTGTGCATGTGTGTGTGTGTCCTCTCAGCTTGATAACAGCCTCGACTGCAGCTGAGCGCGGGCCGAGCGGAGTGCCGCGGCGGTGATAGTGTTGTGTGGGGGGTTGGTGGTCTGTGGAGAGGGGAGGGAGGACCTCACATTTAGCTGCTGTCTCTTGGGAGAGATTAAGCAGTTGAGTCTTCGGTGTGAGTGTGTGTGTCTCTCTCTATCACTGCCACTGCCTCCCCGCTTCTCCTCTCTATTTGGAGCAGGGCAGGGTGTACCTTTTCAGTCGCCCTCGATTCGTACTTTCTGTTCCTCTCTTTTACTCTCATTTCCTCTGTTCCTTCGCTTGCTTTCTGTCTTTCCATCCATCCTGCCTGTTTTCTGACACACACGCGCGCGCGTGCACACAGCTGATGCTCTTAGCTGGCAGCCCAGATGGCATGGCGTTAGTGGCTGTATGTATGGGGCAGGGCCGGCCCCCTCTTTGAGTGCAACTCCACACCCACCACCCCCCTCCACAGGCACCACAGGTCCCTGTCCTGGCCCGGCCCACTGAGCTGATCCCCCTGGTCCTGGATGGAGCACCATGGAGCTCAACCGCTGCTCGCATTAATCTCCTAAACGATCCTGGCCCTAAGAGGATCAATACTCATTTTCAGGGAGCAGCATGATCCCTTAATGTAGTGGAGGATGGCTTCTTATCCCCGCTCCCTCGCTCCCCCCCCCCCCCCCTCCTCCTCCCCTCCTCCGTTTCAATTCCCCATAGGAAGAGCAAGAGTCAGCCTTTCATTTCATTTCATGGCCCACTTTAGTTAAGACAATATCCCCGTTTTATTGCTGATGTCATTATTTAGGTGAATAGCGCCGCTGCTACACCTGTGCGTCCTACTCGGGGAATCTGCGGGGCCTCTGTGATGAAATGCTGTCTCTGCCTTTATTAGCGGAAGTATTGGTTTTAGTGCGAGGTGGCCGTTTTTATGAAATTAGATCAATGTCTTGTAATTGACTTCCCTGACCCTGCCCTTATCCGATTCATACACGGGTCACCATGAAGCCGGCGTGTATCTAACAATATAACCAGCTCCATGTATTTCCCATTTGCCAGTGTATGAATTTGCCTCGGTACAAAATACAGAGAGTTTTGCCAGAGAAAATAAATCACACCGCTTCACTCCAGCTCCTCAGAAACACATCAGAGACGTCTTCAGGCTATTTCGTATTGGTAGTGGTCGTATAATTGTTATTCTTTGTTTTCCACAGACGCTGAAAAATGACTTCATGCTAATAGTGGCGCGATCCAAGGAAAATGGGAAAGATTGGACTTTCCATTGGATAACAAGCATCCCATTTTCCAGGCTCGGTGTGCAAGGAACACCGCTACGACCGCACAGTTAGCGGAACGCCTCATCATTGATCTTTGCTGATGCAGACTGTTTCTTGGGCCTTTTTCATCAGGGAGGGGAGGGGAGGGTGGGAGGTGGGGGGGTGGGGAGGGTGGAGGCGTCATCTCTCACCTTCCCCCCACCCTGTCCCTCTCAGGCAGGCTGTCTATTGGTGGGAGAGGCCACCTGGAGCAGGTTGGGAGTCGTTGTTTATGCTAAAGCTATTACTCTCTGTCTGGGCAGCCTGCCCTGAGCCCTGGACCACTCTGCTGCTGCTGAATTATTCAGCCTATAGATCTGCCCTCCGCCGTACACACTCTGTGTCACATGTACCTGAATGAAGAGCTGATTGTCTAGTAATAAGGAGCTTGTCACCTTGTGTCTGCAAATACTGGATAGGTACATTTACATGGAGGCTGTATGTGGCACGAAATCAAGGTTTCATGTGCTGTAATCCAACCATCCAATCCAAATTTATTGCTACCTAGCTATTTACAGAAGGACAAAAATCACTTGTTTACTTCTTAAATTGCGTCCAATCATTATAAAATTGAAAAGTGTGCATCGACAGTACAGGACACCCAATACAGCGCAAAACTGGGTTATGCACAATTTAGCTGCCACAATAGACTGAATGATGACAACTTCTCACATACCAGAGGTCCAGGCACCAGAAACCTTATAGTCATCCGCTTCAAGAATAGCCACAGCCTCGCAGCAACTGGTGCTCCTGTGACCTATAATTGCATGTCATGGGACCTCAAGCATCATTTCATTCTGCGCTGAGTTTATAAACTTCATCTTTCCTGCCTCTACATATTTCCAAAAGAATTCACCTCAAAGCATGTGATCCCCGCCTCTTTTATTTATTTATTTATTTTTTCACAATTTACACAGAGCCCAGTGTGATAAGTGTGTGTGTGTGTGTGTGTGTGTGTGTGTGTGTGTGTGTGTGCTGAGGTTTGGGTCTGATTGGATGCAGTCAGAACCTGCTGATTGTGCTGGCATGTCTGCGTCCTCTTCATCACTGAGGCAGTGAACTCTGCTCAGGAGAACAGCAGGGTCTTTCTTTAGGTGGAGGATTGAATCAGCGATGACAGTCCCATGACTTCGTCCTCGCTCTGACACACACACTCTCTGTCTCTGCTGTGCTTCTGCTCCCCCATGCTTCACACACACACACACATGCATGTATACAAACACATGAACAACAGAAAGTGCTGTCTTTCACAGTAGGTAGGTCATAAAGTTGGCTGGGCTTATCATAATGTAATGTGCATCGATGATGGCATGGAATTAGTCATTTTCAACCAATGACTTCATCATTAGGTGTGTGTGTGTGTGTGTGCGTGTGTGTGTGTGTGTGTGTGTGTAAAGCTGATCAAAGCAGTACAATTTCAGCTGCCTTTTCACACTTTTTTTTAATGACAAAAACTAACAAAACAATGTTTCCAGCCAGCAGATAGTGGTCAGGTAAACATGAAGTACATGAAGTGAGTACTGTGTGTAACATAAACAATGCAAACTAATATAAGTCCCACCCACTATCACCTACTGTTATGGATTCATGTAAAAAAAAAAAAAAAAAGAAATTAACAGAAATAATTTCATCCTAATTTAAACAAACTGCATGAAATACATTTCAAATGAATTCCAGAGTGCAGTCTAGGCAGGTAGAGATGATGTTGAGATGAGTGATGGGGACTCATGCCCACATACACTTCCATCATGTTTGTCGGTAGATGGTCCTGGCAACATGGGTTTGGGAGGTGCGGGAAGGTGATGTCGTAAAGCGGAGTGTCGTAAACCAGGTGCGGAGAAGGGGAGGTGAAGGGGAGGGAGGAGGAGGAGGGGGAGAGGGGGTGAGAGAGGAGGTGACTCTCCGGCAGCATTTAGACACAGCGAAAGGATCATGGCGGATGGCCCCAGGTGTAAGCGCAGAAAGCAGGCGAACCCGAGGAGGAACAACGGTGAGTAAAACAACTTCCGACGCTGATTTTTCCGTGTGGTGAAACGGCCGAGAGGCTGCTCTATCTGCGGGTAATTTCTCCGAAAACTTTGGCAGCCCAGAAGTCCGGTTTTTAGTGGCTGAAAGTGTTGGGAAGTAGCAAGTGAGCGCAGTATTACAGCCCTATGTGGTGTACCGTTATACCTGGGTCGCGTCTCTCCCTCCGCCTAGCGGTCCGCTGCACCGGCGACCGTTATACGCACCTCACCCCGTTATGAGTGGACCAGCTTTTGTCTCTACTTTCTCTCTCGTTGTTATTAATTTTAGTGCACTTTGCCCTTGTTTATAGATCCCAAATTCATTGAATTATACACATTCTGCCGTTTTTTATACCACCAAACTCGGACCTGTTTCAGTGGGGGAAATAGCCTACCTGATTGTTATTGCGGTCCTCGACAGATTCGTTTTCTTTGTCAATTTGTTTTGAATAACGTTAGATATATGTTTTCGTCTAAATCGTCGTGGACATCCTCTGTGTTTTGCGAACGAACAAAACACAACTGTTTTGTCTGTTCTTTTTTTCTTTTGCACACTCGTAGCAGGTAGCGATAGGACACTGTTGCTGTGCGGCGAGGGCTGAAAAAACGCATTTCGCTTGGTTTAATCCTGCCTGCTATGCGTTTGAAATTATGCCCAGTTTTGATATTACCGACGAGGTCGTTTTATGATTTTAAGGCAGAAAAGAGAAGAAACGCACGTTGAGTTTTGCCTCGTTGTGAGCAGGTTTCTACTTGATCCTATAACTTGTGACGAGATATTTTGATTCAGTGCTGCTTACATTGCCCGTGTTGAGTATTTTCATGACGGTGTTTCACAGTGAAGTAAAAGCAGAAGCTTTGTAGAAACATGGATGGGTTCTATAGGGTTCCGGAGAACGGGGCATATCTCACGCGCTGTTTGTGAGCAGGGCGAGCGCAGCCCATATAAGGACAGCGGATCCTCTCCAGTCGCGCGCTGGGAATCCTGATTTTGTTCTCTTCCTCGAGGACAGTGGACGCGAGCGAGCCTTCCATACAACCTACTCTGTTTTTCTTTTCATTCTCTTATTGCCTATTTCCATTTAGTCTATACTATTCATTTAGCCTATTTAGTATCGATTTATGTGCGCGTTATAGCTTTGAAATGCAGGGCTCAACGAGTTTCCCCCACTTTATTCTGGTCTGAAAAGTGTTTTAGGAATAGTCAGATGGTTTTGTTCCTGTTTTGGGCCGGCTGCTTCTTAGGTATTCTGTTCTGTTTGTATGACAAATGTAAACGCTGTTGGTTTAATTTTAGGATAGACTTTTAAGACTTTTCTTTCTCATTAACATTATCTCTTCCTGCTGCCTCCTTCCGTTTTGAGCTATGCTGAGCAACCGTCGAGCGACCCTTTAGCACGACTTTTACAATTTATATTTTTCTTAACTGAGAACGAAAGCGATTTGTTTCGCAGCTCTCCGACGACATATGTTGCCTATCAGCCGTTCATACTCAAGTGTTGTGCCACCCAGTGTAGCCTACAGGAACTGAGAACATGTTTACCTGATGCGGGGAAAACGGGGGGATTTTGGACTGTCAAAACATCTTGGTAAAAACAAACCTGTACCATTTAATGTGGGATGGGTGACGTCGCTCAGTAAGAGAAGGTAGTTTCTGTGGTTGGGAAAGCAGCTCCTTGTAGTGCGCTATAGTAAACGGCAACTTCTATAGGTCGAAAACAAATGCAACCAAACGTCTTTCCTCGTGCGGTTTGGCTGTCGTGTGGATTTTCTATGGATTTGCGATGATTGATATGAAGAGTGGCTTTTTTGCCGTCTGTTATAGGCTAGCTGTTTAATTTCTCTATCGTTTTTGGCTTGTTTTGGGGTAGGCCTATGTTCAACCAGATGATACATTAGTCACCGTGGAGCGTGTGGACGGTGTATGTGTGCAAGGTGCGGACACACCTTAGATAACGGTCCTGTTGTCAAGGTGCGGATATGCCGCTGAGCCTGAGTGTGAACGGGAGCTTCATATTTCACTGCGCTCTGCAGAGACTTCAGCATACCTGTCATTTCTCACGGGTTTTTTTTTTACTTTACCGGGTGTTATTTTAGATTCTTCAATAATGAAACACGCCTATTGATATTTTCAGTTATGAGTTCATGTTTCCTGTTACTTTGTCTCATTTGCATGCGCTTCAAAGAGCCGTCAAGGACCACATTTTCCCACTTCCTACCACCTTCTGACAAGGCTGATCTGTCATGTAAATCAGCATCTCTGCTGTTTTTTGGGAAGTCCTAGGCCCAGAGAGGGGGATATTGGGGGAGAAGCTGAGGATGGGGGTGCAGGGTCATGTTGTGGTTTGATTCCATTTTTATCTAAACAGGCTTTTTAATGTGGATCGCTATCTTTGCAGAAACCTACCCCAGCACAGGGGCTAACTATGTAGCTGTCTCCAGATGGCGAGAATAACCATTCAGTAGCCATTGCCTGGGGAAAAGGTGCGGGGTGTAGGCTCTTGTAATCAAGCAAGGCCTCAAATGGTGCCCAGCTTGCCCTGGTCAGTATCAGTTGCCTTGCCAGTTCCCTGGCTAGCAAGGAGAGCCGAGATCAAGGTGAGCTCCAGTCCCTGCTGTAAACAGAGAGGTGTTAACAGTCTGCAGGACGACAGGTGTTTGCAATCGTGGGACACTGCAGCTTCCTTTGTCACTTCTCCCCAGTCAGCTCCCCTCAGGAATAGCAGCCGTTCCCCGCAATGGTAATTTAACACGGCAATTTGGGAATAGAGGAATGCGCCCGGTATTAACATTCTTAGCAAAAATAAACAGGGCCATGCTGGGACAGCTTTGTAGCCACGCTGGGCTGAGGTTGTGGGAGCAGTGTTCCTGAGGAACTTTGAAATGACTGTGCATATAGGTAGCTAGGATTTCTGTTTATTTGACAGGATCACAAGGCTCATTTGTCTCATCTTATCCCTTGCTCTCTGTCTCTTTCTCTCTCTCTATCTCTGTCTCTCTCTTTCTGACACACACAGACACACACACACACACACACACACTCTTGCACCTTGATGAATCATCCATCAAATAAGGAAAATGAGGTTGCGGGCTTGGCACTTGGCGACCAAAAACTCATGTGATGTTGAAGAGCATGTTTATTGGCCTGGTAAAACTATACTTAGTGCCCTGGACTCATTTTCTACCTCCAGAAAATATTGAATGCAACCACATGCTGTAAGTTTGTGGGAGAACAATAAAGAAACAATGTGGTTTAGCTATAGCTACAGTTTGTTTGGGGAAAAATGCAATGTTTTGGGCCATAGTAAAGGCTCTGGGGGAGGTGGGGATGGGCTCTGTAGCTCCACATGCCACTTCAGTGTTTTAAAAGACATCTGTTTACATTTAAAAGGTCCACCCCTGTTGTGTGAGGAGTTAAGCAGAGGAGGAAATTTTTCATTTATCTCACTGCTTTTCACCAACTTCCTCAGCAGCTTCATTTGAAAGTGCCAAGTAAGAAGAAAATCCCCCCGCCTCCACTCCTCTGTGTCTTTCCTCTCTCTCTCCCTCTGACTCCTCCCTCCAGAGCTTGTCCTTTATTCGGGGGTTGAGACACAGTAGCCAGGGGTGCTGTTGATTGCCCCCTGACCTAGGCACCCATGCATGCCTAGAGTATGACTTCACTTTCCCCCCCTGTGCCATTGTGAGTTTTCCAGCATGTCCAATTGTGTTTGTGTTTAAGTCTGTTCAATGAAAGGGGAAGAGAAGGGAGGGGGGAAGTGTTTCGAGCTACAGCTTTAGCCTCTTCTCCACTCCCTCCTTCTGTCCGTCCATTCCTCTCTGACCCCTAAACTCTAGGCTCCATGTTCCCTGTGGAGCCGAAGGGGGGAGGGAGAGAGTTGGTGAGAAGTGGCTGAGGTGACCAGAGAATTTTACAACAGGTGACACTGAAGGACGGCTGCTGGCAGGCAAAAAGCATGACACACATGGCAGCTATCCTCCAGACCCACACATAAGCATAAGCACGGTTTGGCTCATGTATAAGTGAAAATAACTTTTTTTCCCTTCTCCCTTGTCTTTCTTTGTATCCCTGTAATTGGTGTAGTTTTATAGAATTTTATGATAAGTGAGACTGAAGGGACCCCATGGGGCGAAGTGCGCAGCCATTTTTACTCACTTAAGTTTGTTTTTGTAGACCAAAATTCAGCTTTTTCTTTACCTTTTGGAAAAATCTGTGAAGTTTGCTTCAGGCCTAGCTCCATCCCTCAACATGTCGGTCAGTGTGGGAAAAGGCCCGTCCTCGTCTGACCATGTGGTTGAATGAAAATTATGTGATGTACGACCACACTCCCACCTCTGTTAAGGCAGCTTAATGATTAGCTGCTCCCATGGAGGCCGAGAGCATTAGCCTATAAAAAGGTGCTCTCCCTCCGTAAAGAAGGAGTTTTAAACCCCAAGTCAGTTTCACTAACCCCCTTAACTGCGCTGGGATGTGC
Organism: Centroberyx gerrardi; assembly: GCF_048128805.1. NCBI lineage: Eukaryota > Metazoa > Chordata > Actinopteri > Beryciformes > Berycidae > Centroberyx > Centroberyx gerrardi. The sequence goes on along the minus strand of NC_136018.1, from coordinate 17,137,917 downwards.
TTTATTGGGGTTTGTGTGGCTGAATGCTTAAATGAGCCATTGTGTGTTCAGGCTTTGGTGAGAAAGCCCGAGGAGAAAGAGCCTAGTTACCTTTGCAGTTTGCCCGCTCTACCTCATACACTTTCAGTGGCAGAAGAAAAGGCCCATTCAGCGGGCCCGGCATGGGGAGGGAGAGCCCTTTTCACACTCTGCTTGTGGGAAACTTCTCCTCCATACTGTGCATGCCATTTGCATATGACCCATTCTCTTCCCAAAGGTCCCCGCGAGGGAGGAATCCGTGGAACGCTCGCAGAATTCATCAAATCTCTCTCTCACGCGCTCCTCGGGTCCTCGAGGGCCCGCGTTGCAGCACTCACTTTGACATTTTTGCCTCGGAAATGTAGCCTACGCCTGTGTCACGCTCGCTCGCCTCAACGTTAACGCCGGCGCCTTTTAGAGGGCCGATGTGCGCTAGCCAGTGTGCTGTTTTTAATGTCAGGGCCTTAATTTGGCACAGCAGGCAGGAGTCCCCCCCCCCCCCCCCCAAAAAAAAAAAATCCCCAGCGTGGGCCATGAGGGGTCCGTCTGCGTGACAGGACGAGGTGATGGGGGCCGCACGCCCGGAGGCTCCCTAACTGACGATGACGCAGCCATCCAGCGAGCGTCAACACTGTCGCTGAAAGGACAGAAATATCCCGGAGTTGTTGAGTTGGGGGTGGGTGGGTGGGCGCAGGGGGGGTAATACAGGGGCGAATCGGTGGGAGCATGTAGCAACGCGTCAGCTCACTGAACTGAATAAAAACACAACGGTTGCTCAGGAGCAAAAACATGCCCCCCCCCCCCCAGAATAGCAGCCCGGGCTTCTTCTGATCATTTAGCTAGTTAACCGGAGCTGCTGCTGCAGAGCGACATGACACGAGGAACAGCGTCCATATTGACATGCCGGCTCTCTGCTGAGTGAGTCGTGTAGGCCTGCATCAGCTCAGACAGCCTTGACCCGAACACTGATACTGACACAGAAAGCGGTGTAGGCAGGTATTTGTTTGCAGCGCAGTACAGTGCAGGGAGGAGAGCTCAGTTAAGTGTATCATGTAAGCTAACCAAGCAGAAATGCCTCCTCTGCCCTCCTCTCCTCTCCTGACTCCAACACAGTGAGTCATGGGCAGACAGGTGTGTTCAGCTAGATGACTTCAACCCCCGTTAGCCCCCAGAACATGTGTTTTGTGTGCTGCCTGGCAAGGAATAGAAATCAAGTTTCCCCTTTTCTTTTCTTTTCTTTTCTTTTCTTTTCTTTTCTTTTCTTTTCTTGTTTCTATCTTGTCTATTTCACACTCTCTCTCCCTGTCCCTCTCCTACTCTTGGTCTGTCTCTCTTTCTCTTCCCCCTCCCCACAGAGACAGGTGTGGGGGCGAGAGATAATATTCTCTAGTAGTGTGTATACTTGAGGGAGAGATTACCTCTAAATTGCCATCCTCGTGGAGGTAAATATTGTGTACGGTGCGCCCAGCGCTGCCTGTTGATGTGTCTTTTTAATCATGTATTCGGTGGCTGCTCTTCAGGCCCTCAGCGAGTCCCTTTGGGTCTGTCTGTAGCCCCCTCCTCATCCCCCCATCACCACCGCCACCTCCTTCTTTCTCTTCCCTCCCCTCCCCTCCTTGTGGTCCTCAGTGGAGCGGTTAATGAAAAAGACTGGACTGACACAATAGGCAGAAGGCGGGCCCTGCAAGGGGCTCTTACACCAGCTTGTGTTTGTGGCAAAAACTCATCAGGGCAAACCTCTGCTGCTCCTTCTCGCTTCAGACCTGACTGTTAGTGTGTGTTTCTGGGCTTTTTTCACCACCTTAAAATCCTGCACTTTTCATTTTTCAGAGTTAGATGTTTGTGTTGGAGGCCTTGTCCCTTTTAGACGTGCTTGACCTTATTAACGTCCCACAGTGTCTCTGTCTACAGAGATGAAATCAGATGACATCAGATGAGGCAACAGAGTATTCCACCACCACATATTGCGCTTTGAACACAGTGTAGCGGCTGGCTTTTTGCCAGCCTGTTATGATGACCATATTGATTTTCCTCTCTGTAGCACACAGAACTGATAATGGCCCTCCTGAGGGGGGACACATTCATATTCACGGGCTGATTCCAACTGCACAACCGGGCTGTGATGTCCCGAGGGCCGCGGTGACTAACAAATCGAGCGGCCCTCTGTCCCCCAAGCCCTCACATTGAGCTAGCCGGGTTAGGCTAGCCCTGTGACGGCTCCGGCAGAAAACCTTAGTCACCCTGTTTGTTAGTCAGAGAGAGGGCCGGCTGCTACGCTGAATGTCAACATGGATAAACATCCACACAGGATTAATGAGAGGAGAATGGCCGGCCTGAAAACAGAGGGAGGGAAGGAGGGAGGGGAGAATAGAGGGAGGCATGGAGCGTCCGCATCGCCCCATTTAACCCGTGAGCGTTTTGTTGAGCTCCCCATGACCCTGCTAGTGTGACCTAACCTAAGGAGGGAGCCAACCCCAGACGCATTCATTGACTGTTATGAGGATGGAGCTACAGTATGTCTTTGTGAAGATGAATACAATGTCAGAAAAAAGGCAAAAGGCCTGGGAATAAGATTATTTTACCACCTGGGCTAAATCTATGCTGTGCCTTGATCCATGATGTTTTGTTGTCCATTCTCAGTACCAAGGAAATCAAATAAGGAGGATAAAAGAATTGTATTCACTATTTAGGTTAGGTTAAATATGGGGTTGTACTGTATTTACTAAAGACGTCACCGTTTTGTTTTAGTAGTCTTTTTTTCCTGTCGTTTGTATGTGGTTTCATCAAGTTTCCCTCTTTAAGAGACTCAACAGGGCTGGCCCCTGTGTTGAGTAGAGAAATACCTGCCATTGGGTGATGAATGCGTTTGCGTCGGTGCTTTATAAACAGTTTATTCCCTTGTTGCGTCATCCCATATGTTTCTTGCTTCAGTGTCATTGTTCTTTCTGCTAAGATGCCTTCAGGGAAGTTGGTAGTAACACGTCATTGCAGTAACGCTTGGGTTAATCTCACATTTAACCTTTTTTCTTTGATTTAGACAAAATGTTGCATTTGTATTTTTCCTTTAAGAGGGAGCCTTTTGAGAGTTTTGTAAATATTACTGCTCTTGCTGACCAGCCTGTAAATTTAGCCTTTTCTACCCAGCAGCCACCTGTGATACATGATAGATGGCCTTCTAGAGCAAAGTACACAGTGCTTTTTTTTTTTTACACTCAGTCTCTATGACTCTGTCTGTGTCAACTCTGGGAACTGGAATTCAGCCAGTGACCTTTGACCCGTCTCAGCCCACCTGTCCTGGCTCGGCTCACCGCTGTCGCTGTTCAGGTGTTTACAGTCAAAACACGCTGCGGCCTCACCAAGCACGTTCCATAAATACATGTGTGGGTGTAATGTGTGTGTAGCGGGTAGCGCAGGAAGGGGAGTAGATACCCCAGGATCTCCGTAGCCAGGCGATCGTACATCTGTCCTCTTACTCATGCTGACAGGGCCCTCCCCTCTCTCGTTACACTGGCGCCGGCGCTTTTGCCTGCAAGTCAATGAAGCGCGGCCTTTAATTGATCATGTTTGGAGTTGTACGACACTATTAATTAGTGCTTGCTCGTCGCTTGTTTGTTTGTTTTGTCCCGCTGTTCCCAGCACAACACCGCTGGTGCGTAGGGCGCAGGATGGCCCCGTCATTAGTCGTATCATCTGTTAGCTGCACGCCGCTGTGCTTACAACACCGAGAAAACTGCTCACTATTACCCCACCTTCACATGCTCGCCCCAGCTGTCTTTCCAGCTCTCTCTTTCTCATGACTTTTCTCATTCTTTCTCCTTCTTATTCTTTCCTTTTCTCTCTCCCTGTCTGTCTCTCTCTGTGTATCCCTCTCTTCTCTCCTCTCTCTCTTTCTCTCTCTGGCAGCTGCCTTGGCTCCGAGTCTCCAACACCAGCAGGTGCTGTAGGCACGCAGCAACTCAGCTACACCACTCATAAATAACACCTGACAAAAGTATGAGAGAGAGAGGAGGAGGGAGAGAAAGAGAGAGAGAGAGAGCTAGAGATAGAGTGAGAGAGGGAGGCAGAGATTGAAAGTTTCCTCTGGCAGGAGAACAGGGTGTGGCTCACGGTCAAATGCTGGCCTCCTCAAGAAGGACATGTTCAGAATAGAGAGAGAAAAGGAGAGAGCGAGAGAGAAGAGGGGAGGAATGTGAGCTTTTTACTGGGAGAGAATGTATGAAATGCATTGCCTGTCCTTCTGAAGTTTGCACCCCTCCTCAATGCCAACTTTTCTATCAACCCTTTCATGCAAATGTCTGGTAAATGGATCTTTTAAAATACAAGGCCAGCACTAAGTGACTGGTTAAGGAGGAACTTGAATTTGAAAGAAAGGCAGCGTTATCTTTGCTGTAATTAGGAAATAAGAGCTTGGAACAATGTTAATTGTGCTCTAAAAGCAAATGAAGAGGTCAGGACAGAAATTATATGCACACTATAATCACCGTCAATAATGAACTGGCACTCGGAATAAATGAACCCATAAATCAGCCCTGATCGAGGGCCATTAATGAACATGGCTCAAACTCAAATCCAGTGTTTCTCATTGTCATTTTGTGCTGTTCAAATCCACAAATACCAGACACACATCCTGTCTCATCAGAAGCTATCGATCAGCCTCTCAGGGCGAAGGTTAGTTTGTCATTTTCTCTTGTCTCACCGTGAACAAAACCAGGAAGTGTGTGAGAGATTACGGCCCAGGATGCAACCTGAAAGCCCTTTATCTCTGTGAAAACAAGAGGCTTCCTGCGGCCCTGCTCCCATCCAGGCCCCCCTTCAGCCCCCCGGCCCCCAGCACCTGTGGCAGCCTATTTAAGGCCTCTCATCGGGGGCTGCGGAGACCACAAACCAGGCAGAAAACATGAAAACCTGGAAGAAAGAATCAACGCTATTACTGAGATGTAGGCTCGGCTGTTTCACACCGCACTGAGGGCAAAGAAAAACAACATTTCTTTTCAGACACACTAAAAAGAATCGGCCGTGTAAATTGAAGGGTGAGCCCGGGAACGAAAGGTCATTTTTTTTCTGCAGAGCACCTTGCTTTCCAGCTGAGTCTTGGAAATAGGGCTGAAGAACACAGTGACTGTGTCTACCCATGGCGTGCCTTCTTAACCCCCCTCCTGACTCCCGGTGCCTCCAGTCACTCCTGACTAGCCCATAAAGAACAAAGAGCGCCTGGACACAGTGTGACACAGAAATCTAAGAGAAAATAGCCCGGTTCTGTTTGCCTGTCATGTCAGTGTCGCTCTTCTGAGGGAATTCATGACCTAAATTAGCCAGGTTTGTCTGCCTGTGTTGTTCAGCTTCAGTGAAAGACAGTTTGACGGGTCTTCTGAAAGTTTTCCCCTCTCCTTTTCAACATCAGATGCCGGTTTCCACTCCTCATCGGGGTATTTTTCGATGAGTAAGCAGCAGCCGATTAAAGCTCGTCGGTTACCTAATGTTGTGTTGTTAACCCAAAGCCGCAGCCTTAGAAAACAGCCAAGGCTCTCTTGCTCCTTTGAGTCGCTGCCACCGCTGGCATGGGTGGTTTGCCTTGACAGTAGCCTGCCATGAATTTCAATGACCCCACCCCCCCCCCAGGCCTTATTATGCCATCGCTGCTAACTGGCTCCTATTCACTGCAGTGTCCTGACTTCCCAGAGGGACCTAGATAAACAAGGGCCATTCAGCCGCTGAAAAGCCCACCCCCCTGCCAGCCTTGGTCTATCCTTGTGTCAGTGCCAGGATGCAGCGCGTCTCGCTCGCCACCGATGCCAGCAGCAGTGGGCGTCGCGCCCTCGATTCATCCGCCCTACACAGTGCACTTTTAGAGGGATTAAACTTGGACTTAGTGTGATGACTGATAAATGACTGCCGCTAATGTAATGTATGGCTGACGAGGGAGGCGGGAGCGATGCGAGGAAGGGGTGTGTGTGTGTGTTTGCGTATGGATGTGTGCGCGTGTTTGTTTGTACATCTATTGTGTGTGTTTTAGAGAGAGAGAGAGAGAGAGAGAGAGAGAGAGCAGTTATCTGTAGGTGTGGTGTGGCGTGGTTGTGCAGGCCAAGCTGACTTCCTGTTGTTATCGTCCATCAGGGAGATCAGGGGTGGGGGATGCTCCCATGAGATTACCCCGTGAGAGTCACATGGTCTGGCTGTACTGCATCTAAGGCCCTGTTTGTGTGTGTGTGTGTGTGTGTGTGTGTCCGTCTGTGTCTGTGTGTGTTTACATGTGTCTCAGAGTGCGTTAGATGTGGTTTGTGAACGCATTCCTGACCTCCACCTGAATGCTGACCTGTGCGTGAACCGTTTCGGAGGCTCTCCCCATGCCTCCCTTTTTCGTTTCATTTTCCTCTCGTCTCTCCATCTTTCCTCCAATCCAACAGCTCTCAGGATAGAGCCACAGATCTCCCTAGGGTGCCCTCTCTCTCTCTCTCTCCCTCTCTGCCAGATGTCTGACCCTGCTTGTTTGTTGACCCAAACTTTTCACAAGGAATTACTTTTCTTCACTTCACCTACTGTATGTCAGTTTCATTTTAATCAGTGGAAGTAACTTTGATTGATGCATAACAAAAAAATATGCTTACACACTGATGCCACATAAAGAGTAAAGAGTAAAATGCTTTGATCAGAGAATCATGTACAAATTGGCCAAATTTAATTGTGTCAGCAGTAGTCTCGTCCACAGGCCTGGTAGTTTAAATGATTACGGACATAATTTTCTTGAATTGAGCGGTCGCTGGCGACTGAAGGCCATTGGTAAGCAAGAGGGACACCGTCCCCTGAAGGCTGTAATGGCCCTCCTGTTCAGCCAGCCTCCATCACTCCCCGACTCGCCGGCTAATTTAAAGCAGTGCCCTTCTAATCGAATGGCTGTCTGATAAATCTATTGAATCAGGACGGATGTCCGGCGGGGTGTGGCAGTGACACAGCGTCTAGACGGGTTGAGAGGAGGCCAGACAGCTACAACGTGATTCAGATCCAAAGGAATCTCACCTCTCTCGTCTCCCGTACTCCGCCGGTTATGTCTGTCGACGTGAAACGGCATTTTGACCAAATCAGTTCCACCTGAATGTCTTTGAGGGTCAACTCCTAAGGAGGGCAGGGAGAATCTCTCAGGGCGAATGCGGGAGATTATAAAGGACACACACAGTGATCCTGAGCTAGACCCTCAGAAATAACGTTAGAGTTGATTGAAGCATGCATTATGGTAACAAGGTAGCAGACCTATATTTGGGTTAGGCTTTATCTACCCCTCTTCTTAGGGAAGGGCAGATGCCTGAGGCTGAATTCCACCTTTATAATTGTGTTGTCCAATGACAGATAACGTTGATGTAAAGCTGTTTATTGTTGATGATGAGTCTATTGAGCCCAGTCATGCTCTTTCCCTTGTCCTTGGGGAGCTTATCCCCCAGGCAGCGCTAGCTATATTATTATTAAAACCCAGGTTTAAATGGACTGGGTCCTCTGATCGACAAGCAGATTAACCAACCAATAAAGCATACATCACGATATAGAGAGGCCCCCCTCGAGCGCCTGGCTATTAATATACAAATATGGAGGATTACTGTCTGCTTGTCTCCATGGCCGTGGAGAGGGGATTAGGGCCCCGGTCCAGACAGATTGGATTTAATGTGTGTGTAAGACTAAATGATTGCTGTACTGCAAAGCCCTTATGTATGTACAGACTGATCTCTGCTCTCCAGCTGACCCATCTTGAAGGTATGAATGCAGACAAATGCACGCACACACACACACTCACACATAAAGCAAAGAGTGTGTTCTGCTGCCTGCAGGCTAGCGCACTCTCTTCACTTACAAAACAAGACTCCTTCAAAAGCACAGACGTTCATAAAAAGAGCAGTAATCACAACTATACAACATAATCTAATTTCTGTACGGTTTTATTAGACAGAGTATGACTCTTGCAGTAGTAAGCATTTCCTTCATGACCTGCCAGCTAAGATGTTCCTCTGTCTACCAGCAGTTGTGAGAGAGAGGCCATGCGCTGGGCAGCCCAGGAGTCACCATCCTCACATCCTGCAAAAGCAGAGAAAAACTCCAGAGATTTATTTTTAAGTCCCAGCTTCCTCTCTGTGAGTGCCCCGTCTCCCTCCCTCCCTCCCTCCCTCAGCATTAAACTATAGCCTTAAGGGAATAGTATCTAAGATAGACCTTGATCAGTAAGGGAAGAAGGGCTAATACACAGGCCTAGGTAAAGGCTAGGTACAACTCTCAATGGGATAAGAGCTACTCAGTTGATAATGGCTGTGATCACAGAGAAAGTTGCTTTTGTATCCTTTAAGTGAAAACATGTGTAGTATCCTATCCCACAGATGTCCTAGAGATAGCACTCTGTATGTGTGTGTGTCCTTTACCTGCTGTTTTAACATTCGGGCACACACACGCATACACACACACCATGGCTGTTTATCCCCAAGGGCGCCTAGCTAAAGGAGAGCGAGCCCCTTAATCATGTCCCTGTCCCACGTCCTCGTTATCGGCCACGATTAATGAGCTCTCCATTAATGAAAAAAAAACAGGAGGTGCCAACCCCTCCTGGAGGAGAGAGAGACAGAAGGGGGAGGGGTGTGTGTGTGTGTGTGTGAGGGTGGTGATAGTAAACGCTCCCCAGGTGCAATGACATCACCCTCCGAGGGAGATATGATAGCCGTCACAGCTCGCTTTTGTTAGGGATGACAGGGTGTGTGTGTTTGTGTGTGTTTGTTTTAAGTGTGTTTGCATGCACACGTACGCGTGTCGGCGTGCGGTATGTGCGTGTACGTGCGCCCGCTCACTCCCATTCAATACTGTGTTTTGATTGTGTGAACCCAACCTCTCGGGTCTAATCCGTTTCGCCTTTGTATATCTGTCTTCCTCTTTTGTCTATGGCGGCCGTACGGTGTGAGGAGAGAGGGAGGGAGACGAGGGATAAGGAGCGCTTGATGAGACGGGAGGAGGAGGAGGAGAGGGCGGCAGGTGCAACGGACACCCGGCGCAATCACTGGCGCTCGGCAAAAACGGCGACAGGAAATCAAGGTTGTCGTGGCAACCTGGCGCTATTGATTAAGCGCGGCCGTCTCCCGAGCTCACGTCAGCGTCCCGGTGGAAATGGCGCTGCGTAGGGTTTCAGGGGAGGAGGAGGAGGAGGAGGGGAAGCGGATGGGAAGGCGGTGATGGAGGAAGAAGAGCGGGAGGAGGAGAAAGAGAAGGAGTGGGAGGTGAGGAGGAGGAGGGGGACAGATGACTGCACCTCTCTCAGAAGTGTCTCACCAAAAAGACTGTTTGCTCTACTCTACTGCTCTGCGAAAGCTCAGCCTTAAATCACATCTGTCCTCCTCGACTGGAAGTCCGCCTCAGCTCCACGTCGCTCCGAATCTCCTCTGGATTTATGAATGCAGGATATTTCTCATCATCGAGTGGCGCCGATTTCCACGGTTTCGCCATTCTCAGAAGTGCGCACTGCAAACACTCAGCGCTCATCCTCCTGTGTCCCCTTCTTATCCTCCTCTTGCTCTCCCCCTCGGCCCGTCTCTATATATGGGTGTATGAGAGGACCTTTCTCTCCGTGTTTCCAGGGCATTAGTTCACGTTGTGCCGTTTGATTTAAGGACCCCGTGGCACACATGAAGAGTTTACTTTTCCGTCTCTGCTGGGCAGGAGGGTTGCTCTGCAAACTCCTGCCTGCACACAGTGATTTCACCATAATTGTACACTGAGGTGGTGATGTTGCATAAGCCCTGCGCAGAAGTAATCGATACCCAGTATTGACTTGTTAGGAGGAGTATTTTTGGCTGACATTGCACTCAGTTGGTGTATTTTAGACAGGCCATCTCTCTCTCTTTCTCACTCCCTCCCCCTCTCTTTCTCTGTCTTTCTCTCTTTCTCTCTCTCCTCACAGAAGGTGATCTCGCCCAGTCCCAAATCCCTAGCAGATGTGTCACCTCTCTATCTCTTTCTCTCTTCCCCTCTCTTTCTCTCTCTCTCTCCCTCACACACACACACACACACACGTGAACATCCAGAAAAAGACAACACAGTGCCTGTCTGTCTATAGCCTTTTGTTTTTATTATCATGATTCTGTCAAGGCCTATCCTATCAATCCTCCAAGCCAATCTCATTTTGCCACCAAGGAACAAAACACTTGTTAGACAGGGAAACTGCATTGCTGGAGGAGATTTGCTGCTTCCCTCCTATTGGAACGAAGACAGTACAAAACTCTCCCTGTCTCCATCTCTCCCTCTCACTCTCTCTCACTCTTTCTTTCTCCCTCCCTCCCTCGTGTCCTCCTACCCCCCATGGTCAGTTGAACACAGAGCAGTTCTCTGTCCTGCCATCATGTGGGTTTTAAAGCCTGGTTAACCCATAACTGTCTGCCGAGCCAGGCTCTATACTGCTTCCCTCAGTGTTTCATTTAGTGAGCTCAGTATCTCATCTTTACTCAAGCACTTAAGTCTCTATTATAAGCTAATGGGGCTAGTATTGGCTAACTTGCTGCTGCAACATTAGCTGACTATTACACTCCCGTCTGATTATCGCTAGGCAAATATATCCTACAGTTAATTCATCCTACAGTTCATATCAAGTAGGCTGTTTCAGACTTTGCCTGTCTATTCAGTTTGTGTGTGCACAGACAGCGCGGCCTGACCAATGGCATGCACTGCATCACAATCAATTATGCATAGAAAAATTGTCAGTGTTAATATAACACCAAAGTCTTAAACGTCAACACAATTCTAGTGTTGATATAAGGCCAAACCCATCAGAATTAATTTAACACTTTTGATACTTTTGAACAGCCACCTCAGAGCAATGTCAGCTCTATGAGTGGCTAAACAACTCTCCAATCAACATTTTACAACTCTACACACATACTTGTCACTGAAAAATCAACTTATTAACACTGGAAAATTTGCTGTGTGATTATTGTAGTTCAGTTACACACTCTCAGTTCTTAACAGTGTTAAATTATATGGTTTGAACACCATCTTAGTGCATCACAGCACCCAAAACAAATATAAAACAAAAATGTACTTGGGTGGCTGTTAATTTTACCTGTGTGGGCACCCAAATATAATATGGGATGCACTACTCTTTATATTAAACGATAATGTGAAGACTGGCTAATAACTCACAACAGTAACTATAGGGCTATACTTGGTGAACTAACCAACTAGGCTATTGCAACAGTAGCTTGGTTAGACTAGAATACAATTAAATAGAACAGAATAGATCCAATCAGAGTTGAATAGAACAGAGCAGAACAGGTTATATAGAATGGAATTGAAAACAACAAAATCGAACGAGGCCTTAAGCAGCGTCTTACATGACTGCGGGGGCGCCTAACAGCCCAACTCCCCTCTCATCTCTCTTTATTTGGGGCTATTCTGGGCTGGGCTAATGTGGCGGCAGTGCTGCGCGCTGAGTGAGTCAGCGGTCATTAGGGCGTGCAGACAGCTCTCCGCCGGAGGCCACAGGAGCCAGTCAGTCTAATGGTGAGGCCTGTGAAGCGTCGGGGAGCTGAGCGCTCAGGACGTCCCATAGCTCCTTCCAATTAGCCTCCCCCACCCCTCGCCCATATTCGCTGTTAGTTGGCCCGTCCGCTCCCGTTAAACCTGCAGGACGGCTGAGCGACGGGCGCTCCGTTAAGCTTCCCTCCCCGCTGTCGAAAAAACCCACTCAGAGTTTCTCTTTGCCGTGTTAGAGAGAGGAAGGATTCTGCTTGATGTGTCGTTCTTTATAAATTGCGCTGCTCATCTCTTTGTCCTTTGCTTTTTGATGAGTGAGTGTTTTCTAGCAGGAGAGGTCTGGTTTGTATGCGTGTGTGTGTTTGTGTGTGTAGTGAAAAGAAGTTCCTCCTCCCACATGCGGTCTTTGTTAATTTTGCAACATTTGGGCATTTCCTTGCACCTTGAACAGGAGTTATTCCTTTTACAGTAAGATGTGTGTGTGTGTCTGTGTGTTTTTATCAGCCAATACAACATACCTACAATCGTGTGTGCTTGTATGTGTGTGTTCCTTTGTCAGCCAGTACCTATAGTCTTGAGTGTGTGTTTGTGTGTCTGTGTGTGTTCCCATGTCAGTCAGTCAGTCTATCTGTAGTAAGCGTCATGTAGCTGAGCTGAGTTGAGCTATGAGAGAGAGAGAGAGAGAGAGAGAGAGAGAGCAGCTCAGCCACAGCGCTCAGATCCACTCATCCTCCCCAGGGAGAGGCCGACTGAACAGGAATGTAAACATGGCAGCTAAATAAACTGCTGTGTGGGGCACAGAGAGAGAGAGAGACACACACAGAGAGAGAACAAGACAGAGAGGGAGAGAGAGAGAAAGAGAGAATTTGGAGATGTCAGGATCACTCACTGTTCTAAAGGGAAAGGCCAGACTTATTAAGACTATTACAGGTTAAATCTTCCCTGTTTTAAGCAGAATACAACTGCAAATAAATGGTCTGGATCAAGACAAATGCAATAAAGAGGTTTTTCTTTCACCTTTAACTGGTAGTGGTCGCAATCAAAGAATGTAACCTGGGAGGGGAGATGACATCCACCGTGTGTTTGAGAGGTATCGGGGCCTACAAGGACAGCTCGGCATTCCTCTTCCCTCCCCTCCCTTTAACACCTTATCTCGACCTCTCACTCTAAAATAAGATGCACTCACACCATGTCACATGGCAGCAGCAATCACCCACAGCTTCTCAAATACTCCCCCCGACTTTCAAAGCCCAGTGAAAGAAGGCTGTGTTCACACTATTCTGCATTTTTTTGTAGAGAAAGTGCTGCCTCAACTGCACTTTGTTTCCATCACAACTAGCTGCGGTAGCTGCCGCTATCAGCAAACAGTATTTAGCATCAGGTGCAACTCAAACACTTACCAGCAACTCCTTTATGATCTGACTCTTTATGATCAGATCTACTGCCCACTTTTCTAAGGATACTTTCTCCATTTTCATTATGGTTGTTGTTGTTATTGTAAACTGTCAGCTGCTGATGTACCATGAAACCCTACCTCTTCTTTGTTGTGATTGGTTGGCTCACAAAAAGTGGTCTACATCATGTGCACCCCTCTAAAAAGTTTGACTCATCTCAACTTCAGAAATTGCTCTGCTCTGTCTAAAAAGAAGCTAGACGCAGTGCTTTTTTACCAAAGTGGGACACTTTCCATCTACCTTGTGGCCACTCCCCCTTTACTTTAAGAAAGGTGCTGTCAGTTTGAAAAAAGCGGAATAGTGTGAACATGGGCTAAGCTCACAAAAAGAGAATAACCTCTGGCCCCGTGACCACTAAGATTCCTAGAGTAGTGATGTTACAATGCTGATATGATGATAGTTTACGTCTCCTGTCATAGAGAAGTTTGGCCTTTACTTACTGTATGAAGGAGGGTTCACAGCACACACAGACTGCTTTCCATTGGCCCCGGGCCAGGGAGCGCAGCCTCTTGTTGGCCACGCCCAGCCTCCGTCTGCCTGTGGCTTTTTCAGGCGCCCTTGGACTCCGCCCCCAGCAGTAGGCTAATCCTGCGGACTTGTTTTGATGTGGTGATCTGACTGTTGAGCACAGGTGCTGGCGGCTGCGGCCGTGAGTTCTTTCTAGTTACCGTAACCCGGGGCAGGTGGCAGCCATTACGGCTCTGTCTGAGGTGGCAGACTGGCAAGTTTAGCCACCGGCATGCCACGGCCCATTCTGCTCTCCCAGCCCGCAGCGGCTACCGATGGACGACTGTTGACATAGCTGACTGAGCCGACTGAGCCGAGCTAGCGCGGCACAGTGTTCTGCTACCACTTGTCCCTTCCTCCCTCCTCCGCAAAAACACCAGCACCTTGGGAAAGGCACAAAGCAGGTTCAATCGCTCTCTCTGTTTTTCTTTCTTTCTGTTGTTTTGCTTTTTTTCCCCCTTTTTTCTGCTGTTGCCCTTTCCAATGCCTTTTATTCTCTCCCAAGGTGGATCAAAGAGAAGAGGACTGCGGAGGCGTATGGAACTAGACTCAGTGTAACAAGTAGCTTTCTCTAGCGCCGCAGAAGGCCGTTCTCTTATTCTGCTTTGCGCTCAGCTGGGGTTTGTTGTGGGAAAAAAAAGCACTTTACATCTTCTGAAGGGAGCATTTAGGTATTTAACACTGAAAACTTGTACATGCGTCTTTGCTAGGATTTCCTCTTCTTATACCCCATTTTATAGTCAGGCCAGCGGCATCTATTCATTCTTTTATCAGCTCATCGATCCGTCCTGATATTACATCTACTCCTGCCCGCATTTCCACTCATCCCTCTCTCTATCCCTCTACCTTGTAAACTCCATCCCTCTTGCCCTCCATCCCTGCCTCCATCACTGGGCGCTGGGCCAGAGGTGCTAAACAGCGTCTTAACCTGGTGTCTGAGCCTCGACTCATCCCTTATTCATTCCCATTAAAGGAGCATGAGAGTTGTTCTCTGCCAGTGGTTGCTGCTGTTTCCCTCTCCATTAGAAAGACAAACGGCCGCAGTGTGAGTGTACCTACCTAGTGTACCGTGCATAACTGATGGGCGAGTGTGAATGAAATATGCATGCTGGGTCGCTCCTGACTCCTCTGAGTCCAGTTTGGGACAAGACAGACCATATGGTATCACCTGGTCCCACTGGTCACAGGAGGGTGGAGCAAATGGGTTGGCATGGCTGGTGAGAGGACAGCATCTTCTCAACAATGCTCTAGGAACACACACACACATGCACACAAACACACAATGTATTTAAAGTATTTTAAGTCAAAATTTCAGTTCTGTAGAAGTTTTAAAAATGTTACAGTTTCTTGATGCACTGTTTTTTTCCGGTGAGAAATCAGCCTAGTGCATATTCAGCTCAGACCTACTGTATAGTCTATAGTTGTTACCATTTTCATGTTTATTTCACATGTAAAATTGGTTTCATATTCCATTCAACTGGCATTACAAAGGTCTTAGAAAGTCTGAAATCTCACTTGATGAAACTTTCAGACATCCTTAAATATTAATACTGTAAAACAAATAAAGGCACAAAGGCACTCAAACAATCACATACACATAGGCACGCTTACACACACACACAGACACACACACACACACACACATGCCAGTGCCTCCAGTAGCGCCATTGAGCAGGCAGTGTGCCAAAGTCCTCCATGGGATATAAGCCCCCAGGCTCCCTTATATACTTACATGTACAGTACACACACACACGCACACACACACACACACACAGGCCAAACAATATCAGCCTCTCCCACCTTTACAACCTTGTCTGCCTCTGAGGAGCCTGGTAAAAAAAAAGGAGAGATAAAGAGAGGAGGACAGCAGACGATGGGAGGAGAGAAGCGAGATAAAGGTGAAGAATGGCGATGAAAATGGAGAAAAGTGCTAAGCCAGCGACTCCGGCTGTGAGACGGACAAGAGTGAGCGTTTCTGCCCCGCTGGTGGAATTCGGGGGGGGGGATGGGGGAGCGGAGTAAATTGAATCAGCATATCCTGTGGGCCGTCACCCTCACCCTGTCCCTCTCTCTCTATTAACCCTCGCCGGACTGTACAGGCTGCATCTCAATCTATTAGCTTTAATGGGAAAACGGGTTGGAGACCTCTGGGAACAAAGATCACGGATGCTACAAAGGACTGCTTCTCACTCGTGTGTGTCTGTGTGTCAGCGTGTGTGTCGGTGTTTGTCAGTGCGTTGTGTGCGTACGTGTATCTGTGCGTGTATGTGTGTGTGTGTGTGTGTGTGTCTGCATTAGCATAGCCCACAGCGGAGGTGGGCGGCGGATGCGGCGAGCACCTGAGCAGTAATCCGGCCAGTTAATTTTGGAGGAGCCATTTAAAGTGAGAGGAGGCATCAAAGAGAGGGGGAATGAGGAGGTCAGGATTTTCCCTTAATCCCTGCACTGCTGCTGGCAGAGGAGAGCGACAGGGGCAGGGAGGCAGCGAACTGTGGTGTTGTGACAGTATTTTGGGGGGGGGTTGTGTGTGTGTGTGTGTGTGTGTATGTGGGGGCGGGGGGGGGGGGTTGGTTGGCACTGTGCCACTGTAACACTGTGTGTTAAAAAACTAGCAAGGAGCTCCCCATCTCCTGTTGGAGACCAGTTACAATGCATCAGAATGGTACTGAGAGGGATAGCAAGCACACTGGGTAATACTGGGTTACATGACATGATTTATTTACACACACATACACACATACACATAAACACCCGAGAACGCATGCACACACATGGCCACCTAGCAAAGAGTGGGTGCATAAAAGAACCTGACATCCAAGGAAACATACAAGCACACACTGCCACACATACACACACACACACACACACACACACACGCAAACAAACATGAGAGGGCTTACACAACAAATCCAGCTTGTTCAGATATCACCCGTCATCCCATTGTTTAGCAGAGACCTCTCTCATTAATGAAAAGCTATTGTGAATAGAGCTCTGGATCGCTGTGGCCTTGCAGACACCTATACCCCCCCCCCTCCCCCTCCCTGCCCTGTCCTGCCCTAATCACCAGTCCCGTGGATGAGGGGCATTACAGTAAAGTAGCAGGTGCCTGTCCATCGCAGCGGTACACAGGCTGATTTGATGGTAATCTATAATCTGTAAGGCTTTTGATCCCACCGCCATGCTTATCAGCCAGGTTTGTTTGGCCAGGTTCGGAGCGTCGGTTTTAACAGGATGACAACATTGTGCGATTAACCTTTGATTGTTGTTCAACACTGCTCTTTTATCATCTCCCCTGCTTTGTTTATGCATGAATGAATGTGTTGATAGTATTATGGCGTGTGTGTCTGTGCACAGGCATTTCGGTGTGCGAGCTGGTGTGTATTTTATTCAGTAGGTAGGTAACCATATATTGTCACACTCCAAAAGAATACCCATCTTAACAAGTCTAGAGTTGAGGCTTAAAATCATGTTTTCACAGGTCTTGTTTCAAGAAAATTCTTGGAACAAGTTGATTTGCATCGGAAAGAATCAAAATTATTTCACCCAACCAGATTTTTTCACTTGTTAAGATGGATATGTTTTGCAGTGCAAACAATATATCATAGCATACAAAATGTCCCCAAATGCATTGCGAAGCTGAGAATTAATCATGCAAGTTATAGCACAATCTGAAATGACAACTGAAAACTACAACTGGATAACAAAATTTGCAAATTAACATCACTATTACACCTGAAAATAGTAAATCATTGCTCTTCTTATGTAGTTGTCAGTCAGTGTAACTTAAATTTAATTCTAGCTTCATTTCTAATATTGCGGCAATCATGTCATGAACACAGTATTATATTAAACTGTATCATACAGTGAGCATATTTTTACACCCCTATTATCCAGTTTCAGTAAAGAGGAAGCTGCCATTTTTGCTATATGGCCATGATGCTGGAAAAGCCAGTATTTGGGACAGTGACAAAGTGAGTGTTTTCCTCTGCTGTTTGTTTGGGCTTTAGTACAGATACCCAGCCAGTGGTGGTGATACAATGTTGAACACTGAGGCAGGCTGCCTCCTATACATTATACATGAGAAAGCATTGTTGATTTCATTTGTCTTTCTGGTAGATTTCCATCCCCCATCTCTCTTTCTCTCTCACTGTAGTCTAATCTGTAATAGAGGCTTGCTACAGCAGTGTATTTACCGTAGTGGTGTTATGAATCCAGATCTGCTGGTGTGCCCACCACCCTACTGTGTGCAGGCTGGAAGTGGAGCAGACAGTGGAGCTGTAGGTGGTGACATGTACAGCTCGCAGGGCGCCAGTCGCTTTTATGGGACAATAATGGGAGGCTGCCATGGATGACTTACTGGGACGCACCCACAACCTCCCATATGGAGGGGTTTTATTTGAACATGAGTCGCTTGGTGCGTGAGTGTGTTTTGGAAGCTTTTGCTATCATCATACCACATAGGTGAACCACCGTAGTCTATGAGAAGTATGTGTGATTTATGGCCTCTACGATTTCACACAAGAACACATATAACTGTACGTACACTGCATGAACACTTAACTGAGTTTGTGAGTGTGTTTGTGCATGTGTGCAAGTCAATCACACCCCATAGGCCCTAGTTATTGCAGACAAACAAGTCAGAAATCTCATTTGATTGTTTGGAGACAGAATTAATACCCATTTACATCAACAATATGAGGAAATCAACTGAAGTAACCAGGCAGTCTGAACTATCCACCCAGCAGTAGATAATTGTTGACACCTAATTCTATTTCAAAGGGCCTGATTCTTGTATAACTTGTGAATGTCACACAGTCATCAGTGTAAATCGAATTATGCAGAAGTTTGGATGGACATGCAGATCTCATGATATGACAAGCTGTTACGATGTTAGTTCCACCATGTGTGACAGGACCTTGGGTTATGCTGCAGAGTCCTGCGTGCCGTTCAACAAGCCGTTCAACAAGTCAGGCCTCATCAGTTCATTAGCCGGTCTTGGGACGAAGTGGGGCAGCTATTGATTTAACAGTGTTAGTGTTTATCAGGTTATCAGCTTAACCGAGACAAGCACCTCCACAGCATTACCACACAGTGTGGAATAAAATACACGTGCTACGCATCTGAAGCGTAGACACAATATGAATTAATTTATTTTCAGCGGAATAAAATTCCAAGAATTCATGACTAACCGTTTCCTTTTATTCTAGTACTGATGATCTTCGTGGATTAAGCAAGCACTGTGCGCACAAGGTTACCACATAGACTAAACTCAGCCGGTTGGCTAGTCTCTCCTGTTGCTCAGCAGCTGTTTTTGTGCGAGTCACATGCTGTCTGGCAGAATTGGGAGCCAGGCTGGCTTCCTTCTGAAGGTAGTCACCATCCTGTCTCCCCTGGCAGGTAGTGGAAGTGTGGTGTCAGCTCTGTGATCGCCCCTTCAACTTCCTCCTACTGCTAAGACAACTTCCCGCTGCCTACAGGGGCTCAGCAGGAGAAGAGCTCTGGAAATACACTGTAGTCTGTCTGGGCTGGATGACTTGGAAAAGAGGGAGATATTTAGGTTGTGGTTATGGTCAGTGATGTAGTTCTAAATGAAAAAGTAGGTTAACTAAGGCACCAACCACCAATATAAAGAATTTTTTTTTTTTTAATAAATCAAATGTACATTACACATCGTGACATGAACACTAGTACAATTGTCACCCATCACATGTAACAAAAAAAGAAAAAAACAGTGCTATACATCCTTATACTGAAAGCATTGAAAGGTGCAGGATGTCAGTAAATTCGAAAGCAGCATTTAGAATAAGAGAAACTGAGACATTGAAGAAAACAATTATATTCTCAGAAGAGTATTCATATTTATATGTTTTATATGCTAATATTCATAGTTAGATTTTGATGAAAAGACCTTTTCATGTAACTTACATGTCTCAGTTCTTATTAGAATATATTAGAATACATATATATACACTCTGGTATCAGATGAAGAACAATTTCTGTATTACACAGCAAAATCATCAGTTGATTTAACTCTGAGGTTGTAAAAAGTCCACACCCATCAGAGTTTATTGAATACTTTTAGATAGTTTTGAACAGCCGCCTCAGAGCCATATCAGCACTATGAATGGACAAACAACACTCCATCAACACTTATCAACTCCAAATAGCTGTCACTGAAAAATCAGCTCTTAAAATTTGCTGTGCACTTGAAAAAGTTGGTCATTTTTTATGATGTATAAATAGTTGCGTAAATTGCGTTTAGGTGGTTTACCCTCCACTACATTCCTGGTCTTGGCTGTTTCTGGAGGTTATACACACATCCGGATAGGTTTCTGTTACTGTGCTGTAGTTTGCAGTCTCCATCACCTCTACTGCATGACTTCATTTCTTCTGTTCTCCTGAGGGCCATACCTCTCTCACTCTCCTGATTCTCTCTCTATCTCCCTTTCCCTCTTTCTCCCTCCCTGCCTCTATTTACATCCAGTTGGAGCACCTGGGAGGAAGCAGCTGTAGGTGGTGATTACAGTTCAGAGACTCCAAAATAACCTCTCCTCCTCCCTGCTTTCTCCCTTCTTGCATTCTCTCTCTCTCTCTCTCTCTCTCTCTCTCTCTCTCTCTCTCTCTCTCTCTCTCCCAGCCTCCTTGTCTCTGATTCACCCCATCATAGAAATAACACAGCACAGCGGAAGATGTTAAAAAAAAGAAAAGAAAAAGAGCCAAAATGCTCCAAATTGCTTCTATTCTTTCTCCACTCTCAATCTCACCCCTCGCAGGCTGCATCCCCTCCATTGATGTGTGTTTTCTCTGTGTGTGCGTGTGTGTGTGTGTGTGTGTGTGTGTGTGTGTGTGTGTGTGTGTGTGAACCCATGTAAATAAAGTGACTAATACACACAGCGTGCTCATCAATATGGGGAACGGTGGGCTCAGCTCGCACAGATGAACACAGGATGAATAATGTTAGCTGAGCATCGCTGGGTATGACCACTCCCCTCTCCACCCCCCTGCAGTGTGTGTGCATAAGCGTGTGTGTGTGTGTGTGTGTGTGTGTGTGTGTGCATGCGTTTACGGTGCTAAAGCTCCCATCAATCACACGCCCAGGACCTTTCAGCAAGCCACACACACACTAAGACTCTAACACACACTCTCTGCCAGGCACTCCTGCTGAGTTTATTAAAAGCCGGAGTGTGATCACTGATCTGTCTGACAACAGCTGCACACAAACACACGCAAACGCACACACACACATATCCCACCAGCACCTACACCACCGTAACCATCAGCACTAGTCATACTCATGCTGGTGGTGTGACTAGAAGCACTAGTCCTTGGACAGAGCTGTCTTTCTTTCCTCTTCCTCTCGGCTACGCAGCACATCACCACTGCCGAACAGGAAGGCCAGTGTTCAGGGTCACACACTGCCCAGTGGAATTCCCCTGAACCGCAGGGAGCTCACACACACACACACACACACAGGCGAAACACAGCTCTGTTTGAACCAAGTCAGCCACCGTACCGGTATCAGAAACAAAGCGAAAACACCTCTTCGATCCATTTCCCCAAAAATCATCTTAGCTCTGACATAATCTCACCCGCTCGGCTGCAAAGAGCGAAGTTGGAAAGCACCAATACAGACGCGGGTCAGGAAACATGTCATAACTGATAACGACAGCACTGTGATGGGTCGGTATCAGCGCTGGCGTTTACTACCCTAGAGCAGGGGTTGGGGCTACAGGATGGACCAGTGCTAAACAAGACCGTCCTTCAAACTGTGCGACTCAGGTTCAAGCCTCCGTGACGACCAATATCCACCCTGCTGAAGAGTCCTCGTCCCTGAATCCCTACCACTCAAACGGGGGATTGTCCTACATATAATACAATAATACAGTAAATATGGGTTCCAGGGACCCCTAAGCGAGCTCTATTGTTATGTATTTGCTAGAAATTAGTATTCTGATCAAAGGTTTCACTCTCCCTACTGTTATCTCCCTGCCTACAGTAAAGATAGATGTCCTTTGTCAGATGGGGGTCTAAAATGTATCTACTTGGGTGTCCTTGTCATGAAAAAGTATGAGAGCCTCTGTCCCAGAAAACATCTGGCTGATCCCCGCTGAATGACTTCACATGCTGGGTGACTTCACATGGGAGAGTCCACTGGGCCCAGCCCAATGATCGCAGTGTGCTAGGCTGAACGGCGTCCCACCCTGTTGGCTGTCACTTACGAGACCCCGGTCTGGCCTCTGTCTTCGAGCCTCAGGGAGCACTAACCAGCGTCCCACCAGAGCAGAAAAGAACAGCGCTAAGTGGAATGAAGGACAAGACATCTTAAGAGTTGAAACTAGAGCTGGATGTAACTTGCATACCACAGTCAGAAAGTAACATCTTTTGTGGTTAGCCCCACCTTTTGACACAAGATGAACATAGTCAATCAATCCTACAGTGGAGCACACCTAATGTACTTGTCCACCCCTTCCACACCCAAAACAACTACCAGGACATACTGAGAGAAGAGCTTCAACAGAGCAAGTCAGGCAGTGCATTTTTATCCTGTCTAGGACATAGAATTACACAAAAAACAGTAATATGGAAATGGAACAAGATGACACAGAACACGGGAGTAGAGATCAGTACAGGAGATCAGTACAGAACAGTCCTAGAGCAACAGACTCACAGTCAACCCATTAGTGTGGATGTTCTTTGGCAGTGGGGAGTGAGAGATCTGTGCCTATCGACTGCCCCCGCTGGACCGTCGATGCTCCCCTTCGATTTCTGACACAGCAAGCTAATGGTCTCCCGGGCCGGTGGCAGCGAGACACACACCCACGCACCATCCCAGCACCTCTGGGTGTAATGGACAAAAGGAGGCCCGTCAATACATCAATACGCGACGACCTGCGTTTACCTGCTGTCTCAGCCATTTCGCCCCGTGCCCATCAGCGCCGCACTGAGAGGGCGCATTAACAACAGCGCTGCTCGCTCGCCCTGCGATTTTTCATCTGTCCGCCCCAGTTCTACAAATCATAGTTTGCGCGTTAGTCACAGCCAAGGACAGCCGTTTGGAGAGAGGGTTTCGAGCCGTTTACGTAACACAGCGGTCAAAGAGAGGGGGATGGCTGGCCAATAAGACCCCTTAATACACACAACCATCATCACAACCTGTAACGTACACACGCAAACACACACATGTACACTTTTTTCTCTCTCTCGCCTGGTTGAACAAGACGGATTTCTGTGACTGTCCAACCGACAGGCCGTCTGTACCCCGTCCTCTTGGTCATTTAACAGGGGGGTAATGGTGTGAGTGGAACTGGTTGACTGCTCCCTCAGCCGCAGTCGCCCTGGAGGCGGGGGGTGGGGGTGCTAACCCTGCCTGGTCACACAGGGAAAGGCCACTTAGCCTGGGGAGAAGGGAAAGGACATTTGGTGGAGGGGGGGGGGTTAGTGGAGGATTGAGGTGACAAAAGGGCTTTTGTGGATGAAAGTTTACGGCGTTAACCCCTTTCCCTCCCCACTTCACATGAATAACAAGAACCCGCCGTGACAACTGAGCAACAGCCCAAGGCGGTGTGTTTGTGAGTGTGTGTATTGTGTGTCTGTGATGTGTGTGTGTGTGTGTCAGGGGTTGTCCAGGATGTTTGGCCTCGGGAGGGTCTTGTGACAGAGTTGACATTCTGGAGAAATGAGAGATTTGTCAGCCGTTGTCAAAATGGCACGTAGCGCAGGATTTTCCACCATTTCTAGAAAAGGAACAGCTCTCTTGGCACTTTTGCGTGTTAGTGTCAGAATTAGTGAAGCCACAGTAGGCTGTCAACATGGATCCTGGCCGCGGCTTCGCTGAGGTGTGCTGACCTGCTGATTCCTATAAATGGGAAACTTGCAATGGTTGTAAAATTAGATGTAGCCAATAAACAAAAAGTCACTTCTGGGTTATTTCTGCACTTCCACCTGTCCGTGTGTGTGTATGAGTGTGTATAATTGTGTGTGTGTGTGTGTGCGCACAGCCTGTCGCCCTGCGGCCTCTCCCCTCAGTGAGACATCTGTCAGGCAGAGCCACAGCGTCAACACCTGACCTTTACTGAGGAGCAGGCAACCAGAGAGAACACACACACACACACACACACACACACACACACACTACCATTAATGTTGTCCATCACCTTCACTCTTTTTGGTCCCTCTCTCTCTCTCTCTCTCTCTCTCTCTCTCTCTCTCTCTCTCTTATTCCCTTTCTCTCCTCCCTGACTGTCCTCTCTGTCCTATTCTCTTCATCTGTCGCTTCCTAGCTGTCTCTTTTCTTTATCTTCACCATTTTGTCGCAATTCTTTACTTGATTTTCCTCTCTCATCATCCACCCATCTTTCAACCTTTTATCTCTCCTTTTCACCATCTCTCTCTCTCTCCTCTCTCTCTCTCCGTCTCTCTTTTTCTCAGTCTCTGACAGTTTGTGACACTCCCTCCCTGGGGCAGCCTTCAGTTCAGATGAGCATTGTATGTGACAGGCCAGCTTTGTCTTTTTAAGCCATTAGCAGTTCTTCTCCTCCCACCCTGCCATCATTCCCCTCCGTTTACCTTTTCTGCCCTCTTTTGTTGTGTTTGTGTGCACACGTCTTTGCTGCTGACTGGCAATCCCTGTATTAACCCACATAACAAAGTGCATTCTGCATAGATCACCAATCTCGACTAGTGTAGTGTGATGAATTGAGCGGTGTAGGTATGTGACAGTACTGATGACAATGATGTTATCCGGCCTCCTTAATGAACTGCGGTGTTATGTTGGATTTGGAGCCAGGTGACAAACCTGTGCAGTTAGGTAGACTTAGACGTATAGGTAAGCAAGATTTAATGAGATTTTCCAGTCGGAGAATTGTTTGGCAGTGCACCACTTTCCCTCTTCATGGGCTAGTGTAATTCTCCCTGGTCCGCACTCCCCCACAGTAAACTGACAAGCCTAATACAGGAAGGAATGTTCAGTCACCTGCTCCTAAAATGCAACAGCCCAGTGCTACACTAACCTAATATAGGCCCACGCGGCACACGCAGTTGGGTTAACTCGGTTAATGCATATTGCATAGACCGCTATAGATGCACACAGAGAGGGGGGGTTAGCCTGTCATGAAGGGCTGCACAGTTATGGTCAAAATGAAACTAGAGATTATTTTGCTAAATGTTATAATCATGTTTTTTAGTCTCAATTGTTTTAGGAACAAATTGATTTTCTGAAATGGTAAAGGAAAAGGCATTTTTTAATTGCATTTTTTGCATTTCATATCAACATCTTAAAAACTTTTAACTGTAGCAGCCGTTCTAAATGAAACAAAATGCTTCAACATTGCTGATATGCCAATATTCTATGATCAGTAATTGTGGAAACTGAAATTGCACTATACAATTATAAATTATGTTGTGCAGCCCTATTGTTTTCCCATAAAAAAGACAAAAATACACATATACTGTAGAAGTTTAAGGATATGTTTTTCTAAAAATATTTTGTACAAATAAATGACTTTTATTATTTTGAGTTCCCAAAAGTAAAAAGAAATTTGATATATTTGGAGATATAGCCTATGTTGTCAACAGTGCAAAGGAAGAAAATCATCATCTACATGTGCATATTCTGGACTGATTTTTATGATTCTTTTTGCAGTGTGGGTTACATACTGTATTTCTCTGTACAGTAAGAACTGATAGCTGTGCCGTGCTAACAGGCATACAGAGAGACCGGTAGCATCTCTAGCTAGTTAGCTGGAGCCCAGAAGCACTCCGCCGGCTGACCCGCGTGTATCTATGACAGTGTTTGGATGAAGCTGTGAAACTGGATGCTGTTGTCTGACAACACATAGAACAGGCTCAACAATTTGGCCTACCACTTATGTTGAGGACTAATGACTATCACACCTCTGGATTATTTTGCACATTGTCCAGCCTTAATTCATGAGTGATTGATTTTCACTCTTGTGAAAAATCAATCACTCTCATATCTACTGCCTGTACATCTCATATCTACTGCCTGTTGTCAATGGCTTTGAAGTGGTTAGAGCAGTAGAAAACAGGTTACATGATGAAGTTTGATGCCACTGATGTTACTGACTACATTTACATGGCTTGAATAACCTCAGGACATTGCTCTAATAATATCCTCCACTCAAAATGTCAACCCTAGACACAAACTGGGAAAATCAAAGGGGAAAAAGACTATTATACTACTGTGCAGCTTTCAAAATCTATCAATCTGTAACTGCAGCCTGAATGGAGTCTGACAGCAGAGGTGGCAGGGACTTTTCATTTTGTCTGCAACACCCCGATGAGGTGTGACATAGGCTAACGCAACATTAGCCAGGTTTTTGTTATGGTTGCATGCCTGGTATTGCAGAGGTGTTGTAGCTGCAACGGTCGCTCCTGGAAGGGAAACAACTGTTTACCCAGGTGTGTGCTGATGCCTTCCTGTGCCGGCTAAATATTTGTGTTGCTGTTTTGGTGCCGTTTCTGTTTTCGGTTTCCAGTGCAGTCATCAGGTATGTCTCACTGACCGAATGGTATCAAGGGTTTGAATTTGAAATGGGTTGCGTAGGCCTGAAGAGTCAAGTGACAGATCAACCTTACAAAGGTGATACCGAGTTCTAGGAATAGAGAAGGAGCAGAGAGAGGTGGAAGGGGGAGCGGGTGGAAGCGTGGCTGCAGGTATTCTGGGCTTACCAGAAACCAGCAGATGTTTCCTCTCCTCACCTCTGTGTTTTTTTCTCCTCCTCCTCATCCACCTCCTCCTTTTTCCTCTCCACTCCTTCTATGTCATTGCTTTCTCGGGCACCTGTCTATACTGTATATAGCCAGGCTGGTTGGCCGGGTGGGCATTCTCTCACCACAGACCTGCTGAGTGTCGGAGAACTGGAGCAGGCCTGCCCACCGAGGGAGGGAGGGAGGGATAGAGGGAGGGAGGGATGGTGAGGAGATAAGTGGGATAGCATGGCCTTTAGGTGTGTGTGTGTGTGGGTGGGATTTGGGTAGAGGGGCATTGGCATGTGTGCATGTATGTGTTGTTGTGTGTATGTGAACTTGTTGTGATCAGGCAGCAGTTCATCATGGCCTGCTGTGACGGACGTGCAGCCGAGGTCACGTGACCACTGATAGTGATGGAGAGCTTTCTGCATACCAAGCGTGCCTTTTAACGGCTTAATGTACAGTGCGCACACACATACACACACATACTCTTCACTCTCACTTAGGTGTACTGCTGTTATTACCGTGGATGGGGCTGTCTCACCTCCAATATAAACAGCGCTTGGGAGCCTAGTGTAAACGCGGTGGCCGGGGCATTTCTGTGGAACGTGTGTGTGTGTGTGTGTGGTGTGATCACGCCCTCCGGTCCCTACCAGCCCACCTGGCCTTATTTAGAAGAGCTGAGAGGAGCCAGAAGCAGCAACTCTCCGAGGACGCCCAGCCTAACAGAATGTGTGTGGCTCATCACGATGCTCATTAGCCCCGGAGAGAAATACCATCGCCTGCCACTGTGATTCGTACCCAGAACAGCCTATGACTTTCCCTCTGAAGAAATGCAGTCTATTATCTGGGTGTCATTTAGGCACAGCAGCAGTATTAGGACTAATCCTGAGTAGTAACAGCACATGGCCTAATAAGCAAAGCACATAATAGCCTATGCCTAGGCTTACTGATATTCTTTTCCCAGAATCAGAATGACTAACTTTAGTATCTCTTTTTTTGAAAGCCATTGCCCAATCTCTAAGGTGCAGTTAAGTCTTTTTTCCTTTCCTAAGACTCATTAACACCTACTGACTTCTTTTACACTTCCAAGACTCATCATGCAGATTACGAGAACAATAGCCTCCATTAGCTCCAGTGTTATCATGGAAAGTGCTCAGATGGGAGATGAGTGACCTGCAGAGGCCCATTAGCTCTAGTGCTAAAACCTTGATCAGCGTCATTAGGAAGACAAGAGCCCATTGTCTTCTAGCTCACCTCTGAAGTGATGACTGTGAAGAGCTCCACTCCACAGGTTGTTGAAATCCTTTGATTCTGAAGGAACAATCTTAACCAATTTTCTTCGTTAGCCTTCTATTGTTATTGGCCTCCTTGAATGAACCTAAATCAATCAATGAAACACTTCACATCTCTTGCAGCTCTGGCACTAGTAAACTCACAGCACTTTGCATCAGTAGTGACTAATTCTCTGGATTGCTTGGTACTATTTTTTACTGCAAGGCCATACTAGTAGTTCTGCTTTTTTGCTCTCCCCAGCCTAACTTAGAACAATGAGTAAGACTCATATGATGTTGTTCTAGGGAGTTTTTATAGACATGGGGCTGAGTGTTGTGCCATGTAGCTATGGAGAAAGACCTTCCAGGATATGACTGGCCCTAACTGTGACTGGCCTGCTCTGGTATGGTTGGCAGACACCTGTGGAGAGAGTTGGCATTAGCTGCTATGCTAGGCTAAGCTGACTAGGAAACAGTCTCTTGGGACCCCTAGTGCCCTCTACAGCTAACTGGCCGGCCTGGCTCTGTGTAAGGGCTACTGTTGGGAGTTAACGGTTCATATCCTTGCAGTATATCTCTCAACTACTGGAACCAAGCAGCATTTGTGTAGCCTGACCTAAACGGCGTAGCAAGTTTGAGGCAGCCTGCGAACAAGCTATCCGTGAAAAATCCCCAATTCTTTTGTTTTCTTATCGGCACTCGAGTTGACCTTCCTGACTCTGTGGGAGGAAGGCTGTTGTTTTAACAAAACCAGCAGCGTTTACCTCAGCGCTGAATGAGGCGCCTCACCTTGAGACGGCATACTTGAGGTTTTGAATGGC
Organism: Centroberyx gerrardi; assembly: GCF_048128805.1. Classification (NCBI taxonomy): domain Eukaryota; kingdom Metazoa; phylum Chordata; class Actinopteri; order Beryciformes; family Berycidae; genus Centroberyx; species Centroberyx gerrardi. The sequence continues at coordinate 17,109,645 of NC_136018.1, read as the reverse complement.
ACGGCTTTGTTTTAGTTTGGTTCTCGTTGTGCTTTTTTGTAGTGGTTGGTTTCCCTGAGAAAATGGCAGTGCGGGGCCGCAGGGGCAGACTCTGTGACGGCAGGGTCTGTACTCTTTGAGGATGCCTGTGGTATTTTCACCGCTGCCTGCCTGGCCCTGAGCTCTGAATGAGATAAGTGGTGTACCTCAATGAGGGAGCCTGTACCAAGGCTAAATATAGAGACAGAAGGAGAGGTGGAAAGGCAGACGAATAGTTGCCGCTGCTCATGATGAGTCAATCTCTGTCTAATCACAAACAGAACAACCAAAGGGCTAAATGTGTGTCAGTTGAATGAAATCAGCAGCGGAGAGAGAGCACACCCTTTGATCTGTCTCTTTAAGAGCCAAACTCGGGGAAAGTGTTTTGGTTGGACATTCCACGCATACCTTCGACACCTTCTGGTATGGGGCTGTCGGCTTGCATATAAGATGTATAGGCTTTGGCTTCCTTACAGATGTTCCTATAGGTAATGAATCAAGATAAGAGCTCGCTTCAGACTGTAATGTGTTTGTTCACAGGCTATATGTTTCTCTGTGCCCCCATGTAAAGATCAGTTATTAAGCCAGTCAGTCACACCTTGAGCGCCTCAAAGCACAGAGATAGCTCCCTCCCACAGAGGCTGCTATACTGCCATGACTATCTGGCACGCCTCAGTGTAGTAAACCACAAACCAAGCAGTCCGCTGTTGCACAAGTAATCCTCCTCTTAATTTTAAGTTGTTGAAATGTCCCTTACTCATCAGCCAGATCAGGGTCACCGAGCATGGATTGATTGAGCCTAGTTTGGGTTTTTTTTTTTGTGTGTGTGTGTGTTTTTTTGTCTGGTTAAGCCTGCTCGTATACCAGAAAAGTGGGGTTTACCACATAGTACAATATGCGCCAAGACAATTACAGGATAGTATTTGAAAGTCAATTTAGTATACTTATCTGTGATTGACCACTTATCTGACATCTGATCTGTCCTGATTCGGTAAATCCCACACAGTTGGTACTCCATCCAGGTTAAAATAAACGCTAAGAATTATTTGCAAATACCGTGTAACCCAGGTTTGTTATCCATACTGGACTGCATTGTCTAAAAATACATTGGCAAGTCATTAGGCTACTCAAAAAAAACAAAACAAACTGACATAGCTAGACAGAAACTGCACCATTGGAATCTACAGCATGCACCGGTGTCAAGGGATATGAGGGACATAATGTTCTTGGCTGTCACATCAGTGACGACACGTCTGCCGAGGTGATCCCCCCTCAGCGGGGTAACGCGGGGCCCGTTTGGGGTGTGAGAGTGGGGCGATCCCCCGAGTGACCCGCCCTGTCGCCCATTCCTCTGCCAGTTACTGATGCGGTCTGGCAGGTGTCATAACAACACAGCCCTCTCAGTGCCAGCAGGCATCTTTAGGGGTGGCTGACATGGGGCTGCCTGGCAGTGTCTTTAAATAGGCTCTGGGTGCTTCGCAGGGGAAAAAGGGGTGATGGGTGAAGGTGAGGGTGGAGAAATGCAAGTGACGTTGGCTTCATTCAATTTACCAGGGGTTTATTTTGGATGCCCAGTCACCTCAGTGGTCACCGGCTACAGCAGGGATCGGCAGCATATGTTGGAAAGATGTGTAGGTGAAGAGTGAAGAACGGCGCTGCATATTGAGAGGCTCTCACTTCACACCGGCTCGTCAGCCAGCACCGAGATCTTTGTCAGGAACACCAGGATGCTTGAGGTCTTCCCAGGTAAAGGCCTGACTGGGTTGATTTGTGGTGCTTTGTGTGCCGACTCTCATGGATGATATGGGCAGGTTAGCTGTAATGAAGACATGCTGTGCTGAAGCTATTTCTGGCCTGCATTGATTGTCTCCTATTACCCAGATCCATAGAAGGCTTGTGTGTGGGAGGGTATTGTGAAGGTTCGATCTACGGCCAGGGGTTAGGGACTAACTAAAAGCATGAGCCATGGTTACAGGCTATTATTTTCTCAGGTGTTCAACACACTGCGACCTACGTTGGAAAGTAAAGTTTGAGAAATGAGTTCCTCACCTCCTCCAACCAATGCTTTCTCTGCTAGATGCGTAGGAGTCGTCCTCCTGTTGTGTGTTAGCATGCTAGCGCTAATGAGGCCAGCTGTCTAAACGCTGAGCCGGTCAGCCAGAAGGGACCTCTGCCTTTGTTTTTGCTAGGTGTTACATCTCCTGTTGGAACACGCACTTTAGTTACAACACCGCCGACCATTTGGCACAGGAAGACAGTTCCCGCTCAGCCCCCCCCTCCTTCTTTTGCTCTTTCTCTCACCCCCTAACTTTGCTCTGTCTTCGCATCTCCCATTTTTATTGTCCTCCTCGCCGTTGCCACCGTTCGTCTGCACACCAGCGCATCGATTTTCTCTCTACAGCTTTATAGTTGATCATTTTCTCTTGACACCGCCGGCGGAGAGTGTTGCCATTGTAATCGCTGACCTCAGCTCCACACCTGAGTGGCTGTGGCCCTAAACAGCCTCTCAGACTCGTCCCAAAGTACCCACTGTTTCAGAATGAAGTGTCGCTGCCTGCTTCGACTGCTGAACGGACAATACATCACCTGGCAGAGTCGCTCTGACAGAAAGGAGGGGCAGGAGAGGGGGGGGTGGTGTGTGTGTGAGGGAGGCAAGGGAGAGGGAAGAGAGAGAACAAGTACAGATTCTGTACAGTCTCATGGCGCTACGTAGATCTAATTAACAGTTTATTTGAATGTGATCTCAGCTCTCTGGCTCCCTAGTTGATCAGCCTTCATCTCTTCTATGGAGAATACAGCAACACTAGGCTACTTGGCTTGCTAGTTAACTTCAGCAACTGAACCGTAAACATAGCTTATAGCATAGGTATAGAGGATGTATTTCACCCCTGACTGACTGACCTAAATTTGCCTCTTGAAGACCACAATGTGGTTGCGATCACTCCACGCTAAAAAAAGAAAATATTGTGGAGTGAAAGAGAGGAAAGAGAGTGAGAGCGAAATAGCTCTCCTGATGAACCCCGATGGGATTTTGCAGATGCGGCACAGCAGTGTTGACCCTATGAACAACTCACCAAATAACATTGCTTCTCCCTCCTCCTCCACCACCTTTCATCCCTCCGCCCACACCTCCTTACTCCCACCTCCCTCTCAGCCTGAACCCTGCACGTCTGCTGAGTCTGTGTGAATACCAACCAGTTGTAGTGACCTGCACAGTGCGGAGAGAAAGAGACCTCACCAAAACAATTCTCATTGATTGAAACAGGGGATCGTTATTCCCCCAGCTACGCCTCCTCCCGACAAAAACATTAGCAGCCACTTCAGAAAGAGGTGGGCGAGTGGGGTTGGGGTGAGTGGAGATGGAGATGGAGAAAAAGAGAGAGAATGTGCACGCGTTTCCGTGCGCATGTTCAGGTACTTTGTACTGGCGGTACTCAGCGTGTGTGTGCAGGTGGTGCGTGTGTGTATGTGCGAACGCGGGCTCCGTGTACCGACAGTTCGTGAGGGCGGTGTGTGTGTGTGTGTGTGTGATGTGTGATAAAGTAGCCGGAGAGGTAGTTTCAGTGCTGCAGCCTGGGCCCTCTGCTGACTGGGCTGCTCTCACTGGAGAATTGATTTGGCCTCCGAGAGGATCTGTAGCTCTCACAGTGGAACAGAGAGATGGAGGGAGAGAAAGAAAGGGAAGGAGAGTGGGTGGAAGTAACACAGGTGGAATTGAGAGATGGAGGAAACGGGTGGAAATGAAAAGAGAACGCAGGAACACACACACACACACACACACACACACACAGAGAGAGAGACACACACACCTGAAGCAGACAGTCGGTCAGGAAAATTTACTCCCCGTAATAACCCTCTCTGTAGGCTGGCTGTCTCTGTGTCTCCTGGCTCCTTCAGCCCATAACACAGCCGACCAGGTCACACCGACTCCCACACAGCACACACACACACACACACACCACCTCAGCCTGCTATCTAATGATCTCACACTGGTATGTGTGTCGGCGAGTGTCTAAGTGTGAGTTTTTCTGTTTCTCTGTGGCTGCAAGATATGGAGCCTGTTGTTCCGGTAGTTCGTTTTCTGCAGCAATACCTTATCATCTGTTGTTCCTCCCTCTTACTGAGAACTAATATAATGACATTAATTTCTCGTTTGGGATCATGTCCAACGTGATCATCATGAAAAATTTTTAAAAATCAAGTCGATCGATGTAATCATGATATTCTGAAAGGTATCAGCCTATTTTGCAGACCATTTTACATGCTATAGATTCATATATTTTTCAGATTTCAATATTTTTGCTATGTTTTGGTGTTGAAATTGTCGGTTGCATTATATTTAATAACCCCCGATTTGCTCTGTTCTCTATGCTGTTGGCTATTTCATTCTCTGCTGCTTTAACAGCCCACTTTCCCCACAGGGATCATTTAAGTTTCATCTAATCTATCTAAGTTAGGCAGAGGTCTATGTAATTGGTGTTTCCAGCTCCCTGCCCCCCCTCAACCATTCGCTTTAATAGTTTTGACATTTAAATGACAAAGCGTATTTAACCTCTCCGACTCGTGGCCTTTCACATACAGTACTCCCTCAGTGTTGTCATCAGCTGAGCGGGTTCGCTTATACTCTATTTTCCCTCCGCCTGTGGATCCACATGTACGCCTCCACTGGCCCGGGTCGAATCTCGCCAGAGCTTTCTGTCCTGTGTCTCCCTCGCTTCTTCCCCGGCTGTCTAAATAAAGAATAAAAATACTAAAAGATGTGTGCACCGTTGACTCTCCTTTTAAGAATAACGCAAAATATTAGACACGATTCGACCAGTCATTCTGACCTCTGCGCCCCGTCTCTCTCCCTGTGCAGTGACCAACTACAGTAATGTGGTGGAGGCCGGCTCAGACTCGGACGATGAGGACAAGCTGCACATCGTGGAGGAGGAGGGCAGCCTGGCGGACGGGGCCGACTGCGACAGCACCCTGCCGGACGACGAGCCCCCCAGGGAGCACTGCTGGGACGGAGGTGAGACCAGACACACACTCGGCATACTAATATACGGGTTACATGATCACATATCCACTAGGATCATCAAAATTCCACGAGTCAAGAAAATTCAGGAAACAAGTTCATCTGCATTGGAAACGAATCACATTATCTCACCTCCACTGGCAGATTTTTTTCACGTATCTCAAGAAAAATCCGATTTCTAGACTCAATATTAGACTAAATGACTTCTTCTATGTGTATTTTTGCAGTGTGTGTGTCTCTTTTCACTCTGTCCTGCCACTGTTACTCTATTTCCAATGGCAAAGTGTCCTTGAGCAAGACGCTGTACTCCTACCTGCTCACTCATAAGTGGCTGTGGATAAGAGCATCAGCTACAGATGCCTAAAAAATGTAAATGGGAATCTCTCATGCAACCTTTGTTAAAAAAGAAATTATTACACCGTAAATTATTTGACTGCTGCTGTCAAGTAGACGTTTTGACCTTAGCTGAGGTGATGTGGGCTAAGTTAAGAATTGTCTCACTGACATCTGTACACAGCACAAAAGTACCCGGCTTTGTCTCATTGTGAAAGATCAAGTGTAAGGAAGCAGGTACTACACACGGTGGGCTTCCAACTAAGGCAGGAAATGCGATATTAAACAAAGACAATGCCAATAGAGGGAGAGACCTTCAAGTACAGAAAATAGCCCTGCGACCAAAGAGCCAGTGGAGAGCTTAATGGCACTGGTGGGCATTGGAGGGGCCGCCCTGAACTTCTTTTTACCTCAAACCGCATGGAAGTGACATCAGAGCCCCCACCCCACCCCCACAGGAAGGGCTGACGTCACGCCCCCCCCCCTCCTCCCTCCAGAACACAACAATTGCAGGTGTTGAAGGATGTTGGTTTTTCAACCTGGGCCCAAGGCCTCCGCACCGCGCTCCTGACCTCATGCTGCATGTATGTGTCTGTGCATATGAATCTGAATGTGTGTGTGTGTGTGTGCGCGCGTGCCGCTGTTGGTCTGGGGCCCGCGCCAAGTACAGTATGTGCAATAGTGTGACGGGCCCACATGTAATGTAACAAGACACTTTGACTCGATATGTCAGCCACAAGCATGTTTATTTTGGGGCGTTGCTGCTGGTGGATTTTGGCTCGATGTGTTCGCCGGTGAGAGATGTGTTAGGCTGAGGGGTGGGGTGGGGTGGGGGGGCTTTGATTAAGCAAGAGTTCAAGTAAACACGCGTGAAAATGTCCAGCGACCTATCACTTTCAGTTTAGGGAGGGATTTTCAGGAATCCGCTCAAATTCCTGTCCAATGAGACTGTTCAGTTTCAGTTTGGTCAGTTTCAGAATTAAATTACCTTTCATACACACACACACACACACACACACACACACACACACACACACACACTACAGACCTGCACACAGTGTAGCCACCTCTCCCCCAGTCTGTGCTGTCGTTTTCATCACCATTATCCCATCTCCTCGATCCTCTCCATCTGTACCTCCTCGCATAAAGGGAAAGTTGGAGGAAGAATAATGTCATTGGTTTTGGCCAGGGCCCGTGAACATTAAACACTTCAAAAGCATGAGTTACACTGAAACAGCTCAGCGAGCTGGCTGCGCTCCAGACTTATGCCTGATCAGGCATATTTTCTTTTGCCTTCACTCGCGCACACACACACCCACACACACATACACACTTCCCTCTTTCTCACTCTGTCTCTCTCTCTCTCTAGCCTGGTCTCATACATCAAGCAACATATCTTCTGTCACTCTCAGGGACTGGACTGATGAAACATGGAGCAAGCCGCAGTCCTAGCTCTCTCTAAACAAGCACACCTCTCTTTTCTCTCATCCCTTCATCCCTCCCTTCATCCCTCCCTCCATCCCTCGCTCTCCCTCCTTCCCTCCCTCAGTCTCTGGTGCAGCCTTGAAAAGCGACCACCACCCACTAATCTTCTCCTCAGCGTGGCCCGGCTCGCTTCAAATTAAAGCCTCGACACCCCCTCTCCTGAGACTGCTGCGCTCCAAAACTGAAAGGTGGTTTTTCAGCGTGTTGCCATCCCTCCTTTCCTCCCCTTCATCCCCTTTTCATACTGCCTCTCTTTCTCTCTCTGTTCCACTTGTTCTGAATCATTCCTCTTGATTATATGGTATCATGGTCCCCCTGCTCGCTGTCATTACTCATTCACTCCTAAATGATTATGTAGTGGTGGAGCAGCCCGGGGTTGGTGCAGTAAACTGCAGCCTGCCCTCCGCTAAGAACAGGCTGACTGACTCCCGGGGAGGGAAAGGTAGTGAGAAGGTTGGCCTGGGAGGGCTTCTCTTTCGTGTTTGATGAGTTGCAGAGCGTGATTACATCTCAGAGAATGGGCAGGGTGGAGCTGGAGAGCTTTGATATCGTGAGGGAGCAAAGGCACTTAATGGCAGCGACAGCAAGAGGCTAGGTTTAACTACCTGGAAATATAGCCTAAGGCCCTTAGAAGATGAGCTGGCTGCATGTTGAGTGGGCTTGATCGGCACTAGCACTGCATCACACCGGCAAGCAGTGAAGTTGCGAAGCTCCCAGGCACCACGAGACTTCTATATTTCTCTGTCTTCCTCATTGTCGACCTGATATGCCATGATGATATACCCACAATGGCTCCTCAGAATGGGTCTCAAAACACCGAATAGCCATCCGGATGATATTTGCAGCAGGGACTGCGCGGACACACGGGAACACCTACATTCCTGTGCGGGTTATGTCATGATGTGATGTGAAGTTAAACTGAGCCACCCTTCTGCACAGGAAAGGAAGACTCTCCAGAGAGCTGGGAACGCTGTCCAGCGCATCCATAACAGACGGTTTGCTAGCACCAAGCCAAGGCTGAGTAAATCACCCTCGATTTGGAAATACCTCGCGTTTATTCTCTGGCTCACTTCCTGTTGTTTGTAGATAAAGCGTAACATTGTCGCTCTAAGATTGTATTTTATTTTCGGTGTTTGTGCGAGTGCTTATCGCTGATATGTGTCTCTCCCATCCCAGATAGAGGAGAGGATAGAGCCCATAAACGGGTCTGGATGCACGACCACAGGAAGCAGCGGGGGCAAAGGTCAGCCAGGGCAGGAAGTGCATCATGGGATACCGTTGTGTCATGTTACAGAGATATGGGCAGAGGAGGAGGAGGAAGGAGGGAGGGAGAGAGTGGGTGGTCTGGTGATTTTGCTCAAGAATAGCGGAAAAAGCTATGTTATGCTATATGAAAAATAAAAAACGAACTACTTTTTTAGCTCGCGAAACAAGCTTCAACAGATTGTCCTGCCTCGACCTCGCGGGGACTGTTTTCCAGGGCTTTTTAACAGATTTTCCACTTGTGCAGCGGTGCATTCACATCCCTGCGTCAGCGCATAAATGGCCTGTGTGATGTTTCACCTCGGGGGAGCAGCCTGATAACATGGAGCCACCTCGGCCTGGTTGTGAACCCTTCTGGCCTCGGTCTTTACTTACCAAAGAGCTGAGAGAGACAAACACACACACACACACACACACGAGGAGGGAGAACGACAACTTGTCATACCTTCGCACCACAGACCCCCTGCTGGGACCCTACCTCACACACATGTTCGACATTTAGTAGCCTAGAGGCGTGTTTGTGTGTGTGGATGCTGCCTTTGAGCTGGGGATGGAGGGACGGGGGGGGGACTGTCAGATCAGCAATTTCAAAGTCCCATAGCTTTTTTGTCTGCTGTTTAAATGAATCCTACATCTGGAACACATGTTTCAAGACAATTCCCTTCTTGTCAGTGGCAAACAGAGCGGTGAAAAATACAAGATGGAAGATTTAAGGTAAAAGGCGTTTGTCAACAGTGGAGCTAGCATAAAGAGGGGTGTGACTGCTGCTATTGAGGTCATGGGAGAAAAGCTGTGTGTTAATGTGAGGGTTAGCAGCCCCTAATGTGTTCCTGACTCCACTGTGGGATGAGTAATCCCACAATTCCACTTTCTCAGCACCTGCTGTTGGCTCCCGCTTTACATACACACACACACACACACACACACACACACGTTCAGACAACAGACAACCTCTTTCGCTCTCCTCCCTCTCGCGGGTTTGTTATATGGTGGGTGGTTCATCGAATGGTCTTTAATAACCATAGTAACAAATGACTGCATCACGCTTATATTGTTTTCACGGCTTTCTCAAGGTGCACCAAAGGAAGCCGGGGCAGGGTTTTGTTTTTTTTTATTTAAGAGTACTGGTATTCACTGGGCCTCGGTGAGTCATGGAGCGCTACACCTGTTCCCATCTCCAAGGAGAACACAGCTGGCCCAGTCCTTCAACACACACATAAACACACACACACACACAATTCACAAACCCCAATCCTCAAATCTCCACTAAGCAGGGGAGGGCTGACATCCATCCCTAAAACATCTGCCCAGTAAACACTACCACAGTATCCTCAGTAGTTTAACTTTGCTTTTAGCTGATAGTTCACCCTTGTAATTCTTCACTGTAAACGATACGCACAGGCACACTACCATATCCATAGAGGAATAATGTTCAGTTTAATCGCCGACACGCTATACTCGGTTCCGGTATCCACTTCAGGAAGCGCTGGGAGAGCAGAGACGGAAAGAGGGAAGGAAGCTTTTGCACATCCTAAACTCTGTCCTCAGGTTACATTTCCTATAAGCCACGGCTCGGTAATTAGCGCTCGTTAGACTAGCTAGCTGGGCTCATGTGATGTGTTGTAAAAACGCACTCCGCTCCCACATAGAGGTTCTCATTTGCTGGGATATTAAGCACAGTCTGAAGGCCAAGCCTCTCCGGAGAGCAAACCGTGGTGTGTGTGTGTGCATGTGTGTGTGTGAGCGTGTATGCATACATCAGCACCTGCATGATATCTATCTACCGCAATACATTGGGGCAAGTTTCATCATCTAATTATCAGTCCCAGTCTCAATAAGTACCTTACCTAACATTGTGAATAGCGGCGTGCCATTCAGTTCTTACAAAGAGCTCCTTGATGCTCATACAGTAGCCTCTGCCCTTTGATGCTAATTAGTTTTCTCATCCTATTGTCAACCATGACATTCAGGTTGTTTTTTTCCCCTGCCACTGCACACCTCATTCCATACAGGCGAACATGTCGTGATCAAGGGCTTAGTTAGTGAGATCCGGTTTGTCTATTATGGCACTCATCGTGGCATTATTGGATTATCGCATTTAATACACAAAGGTTTCATACATCAATACTAAAACAGTAAGCATCCATGTAAGAAACTCTTAAAAGTACGGAGTAATCAATAATACATGTTTTGATGGCTAAGATTCTAATCAGCTTCTTCTCTTTGTGCCTGTGTGTGTGTGTGTGTTTGTCCCATCCCAGTGAGGGAGGAGTGTGTGTCGGACGGCGAGGATGATGTCAGCACAGACGCCCTGGTGGAGGAGATGCTCCAGCAGGGAGACACGGCCGTCATCTACCCCGAGGCCCCCGAGGACGAGCAGCAGCGCCAGGGCACGCCCGAAGCCAGCGGCCACGACGAGAACGGTGCGTTGCATAACCACACAGTCCAGCCCGTACATTTCACACTGGTACAGCAGGTACAGAAAACTAAGCGAGCACTTATCAAAATCATTTTGCATGTAAAAACCCCATCCAGAAATGCCATTATGTACTTGGTGTATTAATTGCTTGAAATGCAATTGCTACCTTTTTTTGCCGCGCGCACAAGCAAGGTATAGTGACTCACTTGAATGGAGCCGTACTAAAACACACACCATCATTTCCACCTGAGAGCTCTCAGTCGCTGAGCTCTCACACCATTACTGCACCTACCCAGTAATTACTTGCCCCCCGGGGATCGCTCTACCTGCTCCCTCTCTCACCTCAGGTGTTAACTCCACCCCATTAACGCCGCTCTCCGACATCATTACACACACAGCTATTTGTTAAGTGCAACACACTGGGGCCTTTATGGCTTACGGGCTTTTGGCTTTTACCTGCTACCACAGAGGGAAAAAGGAAGGGGGGGAGGAGGGGTGTTTAGGGGAGGAAGAGAAACAGCAACACCTGAGTAAATTTGTCACGTCTGTGCGAGCGCTGACTCACAGCTACCTGGGCGATAATGTGTGTGCGTTCCCTTCCCGAGGCCCTCACCTGGCCCGCAGGGAAACTTAATACATCACCTGTTAACAAAGTAATGCTTTACCTGTGTGGGAGCCGGGCAACTGAGCCCCCTCTGCACGCCAGCATAGATCTAGGCGGACGACTGTTGTTTACCGAGCTCGCTTTTCTAAAGATGTGTGGGTGTTCATTTTGAAACACTTCTGACAGACAATAGGCAATCAAATGATGGGATTTCAGACATGTGAAAGCTGTTTTTGCTGGGCTTTGTGTTAGCAAGAAATACAAAGGAATCCAAAAGAAAAAAAATGCAGATTTCACTCCTGTGGTACTTCACCGTAATGGTCACCCATGTGCTGTGTTGATAATGACAGGAAGGTGTTGTTGCGGTCCATTTATCAGCCTTTATCCATTTGGTTACCTGGGTGCTGTTTACCTGAGGGGGAGGATCTGTCAGTGATTGGTGAAATAGCAGAGGAGTGTTACTGCGGCCGGCAGTCCAGAACATCAAAGGGCCCTCCCTATTGACCCTGTGTTAGACAGCCCCTTTTACCCCCTCTTTTCCTTCCCCCTTCACTCTCACATACATCATTATCACACTCTCCCCGTCTGTCTTGTCACCCAGGAACCCCTGATGCGTTCTCCCAGCTGCTCACCTGCCCCTACTGCTCACGTGGCTACAAGCGATACAGCTCCCTGAAGGAGCACATCAAGTACCGGCACGAGAAGAGCGAGGACAACTTCAGCTGCTCCCAGTGCAGCTACACCTTCGCATACCGCACTCAACTGGAGAGACACATGACGGCCCACAAGGCCGGCCGAGATCAGGTACAGACCAACTGACTAACTACTCAGGACTGTATACTGTAAAAACATGTTCGTTGGTTCAGTTTGTTTTAATATTTCAAATATTTCTTAAGTGTTAAGTGGCATTGCACTTTTCAGTGAAAATTCCCTTCTTGGTTTCAAATACTTTATGCAACTGGATTGCTTGTGATCAGTTACATCCTGTTTTAGCAGCATACTACTTGTGTGGTACTGTGGTAATGAAGTATATTAAACTACAAACTAGTCAGTATCTTATACTGTAAAAACATTCACTGGTTCAATTTGAAAGCCCAAATATTTCTGATTCATCTCCATTAGGTATTTTAAATTAATTTAAGATCGAAATAGTCATTGCAGCTGGATTACTTGTGATTTGTTAAATCCTGTTTTAATCGCACACTACTTGTGGAGTACTACAGTAATTATGCACAGATAAAGTAATTCTAAATTATGTAACATGATGTGTAAACTTATTCCTGTTGCCTCAGCAATTACTATTGTAGGCATGAGTAAACGCCTGCTTCCAAACATGATAAATAAACATGACCTTTTGTCCTCGATTGATTAATGACGTTGTGGCGTGAATTAGTAGCAGTTCAAAGGTTGTGTTGTCATTGTGTGTCTGTCTGAACGACCCCTCTCCCCTTGTCCGGCAGAGACACGTCACACAGTCAGGAGGCAACCGAAAATTCAAGTGCACTGAATGTGGCAAAGCATTTAAATACAAGCACCACCTGAAGGAGCACCTACGCATTCACAGCGGTGAGTGGACAACCCCTGTCACCATGGCAGCATACTGTGTGTGCATATGTGTGTGTGTGTGTGTGTGTGTGTGTGTGTGTTCCTGTGAAAAACAGGGCTGGTGTACTTGCTAGTGATTCATTGCCATAATTCTCTATTAGCCACAGATGTTTCATCTCCATCAAACAAATATTTATGTTTTATTTATGTTTTAGCCAATTCCCTGTATTTAGATATCCATGATCGTGTTTCAGTCCATTGTGTGCTCTTCCTTAATGTGCCGTAATTGTGTTTCTTTTGGCATTATGGGACAGCAATTAGAGAGGGGCATTTCCCAATGGTGCCATTACATCAGCGTTTAAGCATCATTGAAATGCATTAGAGCTCTTTCCTGCCTTATAGCTCATAGCCTAGCCTGCTCATTTAGCTTCATTCACTAATGGAAGTCTGTGGCTCTCTCCCCCCGCCTCTCTTTTTCTCTCTCTCCTACACATTGTGTTTTTATACAGGGGAGAAACCCTACGAGTGCTCCAACTGCAAGAAGCGCTTCTCCCACTCGGGCTCCTACAGCTCCCACATCAGCAGTAAGAAGTGCATCAGCGTCATCTCAGTCAACGGCAGGCCGCGCTCGGGGAACGCCAAGACCCAGACCCAGTGCCCGTCGCCGGCCCTGCCCACCTCGCCCTCCACCCTCCGCACCCAGATCAGGGACAAGTTGGAGCACGGCAAGCCCCTGCAGGAGCAGCTGCCCCTCAACCAGATCAAGAGCGAGCCGGTGGACTACGAGTACAAGCCGACGGTGATGACGTCCCCGACTGTGACCGGCATAAACGGCGCGATCTTCAACGGGGGCGCGGCGGCTCCCCTGCAGGGCGCGGTGCAGGCTGTGGTCCTGCCCACCGTGGGGCTGGTGTCGCCCATCAGCATCAACCTGGCAGACCTGCAGAACGTTCTCAAAGTGGCCGTGGACGGTAACGTGATTCGCCAGGTGCTGGAGAGCAACGCCAAAAGCCAGGGGCTGGCGAACTCGGGTTTAACCACTGGAACGCTCCACCCCCCGCATCAGCAACTCATCTCAGCCATCAGCCTGCCTATTGTGGGCCAGGATGGTAACGCAAAGATCATAATCAACTACAGTCTGGACCCCAACCAGGCCCAGGCCCAGCTCATGGCCCAGAACCTGAAGAAAGAGCCGCAGCCGATCACACCAGCCGAGGCCGCCACCGAGACCTGCAAAGCCCAGAAACTCCCAGAGGACCTCACCGTCAGAAGCACCAGGGGCAAAGAAACTAAAGAGGTTGAAGAGGAGGGGAAGACCACTAAAACTTGTCTCCTGTGTGATAACTGTCCCGGGGGGCTGGAAGCGCTCCACGCCCTCAAGCACTGCAAGAAGGACGGTCTCAGGCTGAACGGAACGGGCCTGGACAAGTCTGAGTCCGCTATCGCCGCCCTGCTGTCAGAAGGAGGGCTTTGCAACCACCCCAAGAACCTCTTGTCCCTGCTCAAGGCCTACTTCGCCTTAAATGCAGAGCCCACCAAGGACGAGCTGGCCAAGATCTCTGACTCGGTCAGCCTGCCCACCCACGTGGTCAAGAAGTGGTTTGACAAAATGCAGGAGGGTCAGATATCGCTGGGCGCCCCGACACCTCCCTCTGAGGAGGAGGATACCTGTGAATCTAACAGTGTGGTGTCTCTGGTCCCAGGGAAGGACATGGCCACTATGAGCCCTTCTGCGACCCAGGGCAGCCCCACAGAGGGCACCCCGGCGGAGGTCAACGGCTCTCACAGCTCGCCGGCCTCCCCCTCGCCACTAAACCTGACGGCCGGGGGTCCCGTCCAAGCCCGGCCCCCCCAGAGCACTGAGGGACCCCTAGACCTGTCGCTGCCAAAGCCCACCAGGGACGAAGCGGAGAGGGCGGCGGCCAAAGCCCGCGTTTACCCCTCCCCTCCCTCTGGCTCCACCAATCAGGACGAACCCCTGAACTTGACTTGCACAAAGAAAGAGGCATCGCCACTCTCCAGCCCCATCACCCTGTACGCCAGCCAGCCAAGTGCCAACCCCATCAACATTATGACCACTCAGCTCCCCACCCTGGTGGCTATCGCCGACCAGGGCCGCATGCCGTGCCTGCGGGCGCTCACCACCAACAACAAACAGACTATCCTGATCCCCCAGCTGGCCTACACCTATACCACTACAGCAAGCAGCCCCGCTGGGACCGAGACGCAGGAAAAGACGATCCACCTCAACGGAATCAAGGTGTGCAACCGCTCGCTCTCCGTTTAGCAACAAATGAGCTTCCATGCAAGCTGAAAGTGAGGCGTGGCTTGTCTTTGTTCATTCTCCCTGCCAATTACTCAGTGAATATGGGCTGTGGTATGCAAGGGAGGAACTGAGTGGCATTTTTTCCCATGTGAATAACCTACCGTTAATTCTTACTGTTTCATCAAGCTTTATTAGCTCCCTCAGCATTTGAGAGTCTGTTTCTTGGCTCTAGTTCCACTGGAGGTCAGCCACAGTGAACAGGTTAAACTCTACCTATTGATTTACAGATAGGAAAGACTGTTTAACACGGTAGCCATTTTGAGAGGCAAGTGGATTGGAATCAAGTTGGCTTTTCTCTTTTTGGAGCGATCAGTCAAACCCTTCAGTCCAGATCATTACTTCTCATCGTTCCAAACCGCTAGAACATGATAGATAGTTTGAAACCATCCAAACTCCAATCAATAAGTCATATATAGAAATGTCAGAATTCAGCTCTTTGTAAAATGATAGCCCCTAATAGTTCTTCATTGTGCAGACACCTAATGGGCCCATAATGATGGATCCAGATCTATCCCGGTGTGTGAGTGATCTTCCTGGGCTGTCACCCAGAGGACATGAGGCTGCACTTTACTGCAGAGCCCCTATCGATCCGCTGGAATCTGTTTAAACGCCGCACCTCTGCCTGCCCCATTGATTTATTGTTGTTGTATTATGCTTTCGTGTTAAGTGGATTGGCATAGACCTGCCTTGTAAAAAAGAGCCCTGTGTATATATATCAGTTCCTTAATAATGCCTCACATCTCCTCCCGCTGCATCAGTGGGTGTATTCCTCCTGGTCCAGTGATATAAGAAAGCTGTAGGTGTGCTCATAAGTGAACAGCATGAGTGTGCTAAGTGCCTTACTCATTGTTGAATCACAGCTGTTTTTTCAGGCCAAGGAAAGGGCTGGTGGAGTCTACTGGGTGTTTTTGCTCACCCATAAACTGAATTCTGAGTGATTTTAATTTCACAAGTTCTGCCAGAGAGAGCCGTGAGCAGGATATGACATGACTCGATTTCCTGCCATGCACACGCACGCTGTTCACTGGTATTCTGTTATTAATGAGTCATTCATTGTGTTTTTCTGTAAAAACAAAACAGAAATATCTCGTTTTGAATTGCCGTCCGTTGTGTTAATGCATGTGTCTCATGTCCTCCAGGAGGAGAAGCAGGACACCGGCTCGGAGGGCGTGTCCACCATGGAGGAGCAGAACGACTCGGACTCGGGCCCCCCGAGGAAGAAGATGAAGAAGACGGAGAGCGGCATGTACGCCTGCGACCTGTGCGACAAGATCTTCCAGAAGAGCAGCTCGCTGCTGCGACACAAATACGAACACACAGGTAAAACATCAAAATAAAACTTCCCATGTACTTTCCAAACCTACGCGCGAACGCGGCCAACAATCACAGATGGACTCTGAATAAAACGCATTGCCGGAACTTCCCTCACCATCACTCACTGTTGAGTCCTGGGAAAAGATGAGTCAGAGTGCAAGTGAAAGGGGGATTTTGAGCTATCGCACGCTGCAGCGCTCGGTGGTGTAAAGCAGCAGAGGGTGGACACTTCCATTCCAGCAGGTATTACTCAACATGCACAGAAGAGGTCTGAGAAGTTCTTTCCGCCAACTCCCCTCCTCTGCACTGCCAGCTACATTACCTTCTCATGTGAAGCACCAAATGTTGCAACAGGCGAGCTCTGGTAGTGATTTGGACCGCTCGAACGGGGATGATGCCGCGGCCAAGTGCAGGTCAACACTCTGAGAGGCGTTTTTTTTTTTTTTTTTGTTTCTTTTTTTCTTTATTACTCTGATACCTGGCTATGAGCCGCAGTGTTCAGCTCCAAATGACCTCACCTAGCCTCAAACCCGCTGTTCCCTGCCTGGATAAAGTTTCCTTGAAGGTTTTCAGGCACAATTGTTGCACTTTTGTTGTATTGTTTTGAAATGCTCTCCTTGGATACGTTGATGATAGATATTATTATGGATTCTCAGCCAGTGGCACCCTCCCTTTCACGCAGCTACGTGGGGGATTCACTGCCACTGGTACATTTCAGAGCGTTTTAATGTGTTCCTCCCGTGTCTGTGCTTTTTCACTCGACAGCATTTTTCACTCTATATCATGGCATTCATTCATTTCTTACAGCGACGTCGTTGTATATTTACGCCGTGCTTTATCCTCTCTTTTCTCCGCAGGGAAGCGACCTCACGAGTGCGGCATCTGCAGCAAGGCCTTCAAACACAAGCACCACTTGATCGAACACATGCGGCTCCACTCGGGGGAGAAGCCGTACCAGTGCGACAAGTGCGGCAAGCGCTTCTCCCACTCGGGCTCCTACTCGCAGCACATGAACCACCGCTACTCCTACTGCAAGAAGGAGGCGCCGGGCCAGGGGGGAGGAGGGCGAGAGAGCCCCGAGGAGGACGGGGAGGCCCGGGCCGAGATGGAGCTGGAGGCGCTGGGCCGGGCGCAGCGGACCCCCTCCCGGCTGGACTCGGACGAGCGGGGCAGCAGCGCCCGCGAGGACGAGGAGAGCGAGGAGGAGGAGGAGGAGGAGGAGGCGGCGGCGGAGGAGAGGAGGCCAGTGAGCGGAGAGGAGGACGAGGAGGAGGGCGCCGTGGATATGGACGACATCCAGGTGGTGCAGATTGGGGACGAAGGGGGGGATGACGAGGAGGAGGAGGAGGAGGTGGTGGAAGAGGAGGGACAGAGAGAGGGGGAGAGGGAAGAGCGGGGCCAGGACGGAGATGGAGAGGAAGAGGTGGAGAGGGTAGTGGTGGGGGGAGAAGGAGGAGGAGGAGGGCAGGAGGAGAGAGGGGTAGAGGTGAAGCAGGAGGAAGAGGAGGAAAGAGAGGAGGAGGAGGCAGACACGAGGCAAGAGGAAGTGGGAGAGGAGAGAAGAGAAGAGAAGAGGGAGAAGGTGGAGGTGGAGGAGGAAGCGGAGGAGGCGATGGATACGGAGGAAGGGGTGACATCAGCGCAGGGGGGGGGAGGGGGAGACGGAGGAGCGGGCGGGGGCGGAAGCGGAGGTCACGGAGGAGACTGGAGGCGAAACAAACGGGGACACGGTTTCGGAAGACAAGAACCAGACGCCGCAGGAGGAAGGAGATACTGAATAAAAAGAGGAACCAGACCGACGACGGTATATTCTCTCCTGGATGAGACGCAATCAGACCCCAGCCCCCCCCCCCTCCCCCTCCCCCTCCCCCCCCCTCACTCCTCCCCCCTCCCCCCCTCCTCATGAAAACTGGCGGAAAAGGAGAGCGCAGGAGACGGAAGTTTGGTTCCTCGGACAAATTTGTTTCAGTTCACTACTGTGTAGAAATCCAGGTGTGCCTGAAAAAAAAAATACTAGTGACTTTTCCTGCAGGAGAACGCCTTCTCGCTGTTCGAAAAAATTCATTTGTAAAGAAAAATGAAAAGACGAAGACGAACATGAATTTTAACAACGGAGGAAATGCATTATACAGACTTTGGAAGCTAGAGCCGACACGTTTTAGATAATGTTTTATTACTAAAACACCTTGGGTCATTTCTTTTTATCAGTGTTACTAATTTTATCACTCATATTTTAACCTTTAAAAAGCTGTACAGTTGGGAGATATTTCTATACCTTTTTATTGCCAATGAACAAAAAAAAAAAAATCAGTATTTTATTAAGTTGGAAGGAAAATAAGAAAAATCCTGTGCACTACAAGTGGCTTGGTTTACCTATGGATGGAGCAGTTGAGTTATGTTGTCTACCCTTCAGTATTACCGCACTAGACCTACCACGCCATCACAGCTAGCAGACGTTAGCATGACGTTTTGTTGTTGTTTTGAACGGATTGTGAGCCTTAAGAAGAAAAAAAAAAAAACGACGGAGAGCGGAACGGGCGCGTTCCGTCGCGTTCTGCGTCTAGTTCCTGGAGGTACTAGCGTCGATTTTTGTTCATTTACAAATCAGTGTTTTAAATGTTCAGAGCGAGCAGAAAGAGGACGTAGAAAACCTTTTGACCCCCCCAGACCTACCCCC
The DNA here is from genome assembly GCF_048128805.1 of Centroberyx gerrardi. Lineage (NCBI taxonomy): Eukaryota > Metazoa > Chordata > Actinopteri > Beryciformes > Berycidae > Centroberyx > Centroberyx gerrardi. The sequence continues at coordinate 17,090,641 of NC_136018.1, read as the reverse complement.
CCATCCCCACCCCCACTCCGAGCCTTATGCAAAAAAAAACAAAAAAAAAACAAGAGAAACATGCATATCAAAAGTGCCATTGAATATTGCTGTTGAACCTTAGCAGTGTGATCAGGTATTGCCGGGGCCCCACATTGGATCGCAGCTCGACCCGTCAACTAATAAACCGCTATACTGTCGACTTTGGCTCGCCACCACACCTGATAGAGTAGAACTTAGCCCATAGCGCATATCCATGTATCATAGATTTGACATGAGTTGTTTCTATTTCTAATCTGAGCGCACCGGAGACTAAAAAGGACTACAAATGCACATGTTTTCAAAAAATGGATGATGAAGTATGATTTGTAATTGCATTTACAAAACGTACCTTTTCAGACCCTGTCCAGTGCACTTGTTTAACACACCGTGAAAATGCTCACTCTCTCTCTTCAGGTAACAAATGTAGGCAAATATGAATCCCAGGAGTTTAATTCAGACAAATGTTTTTACCTGTCAGTATTATTTTGTCAGTGTTGTTTTTTTTTCTGTTCATGTTTTCTGTTCTGTTTCATTGTGCGTACTGTATGTTTTCAGCAATGGCAGTATTATCCCCACCCCCAATGATATGGGTATGTCTGTTTAGTTATAGAGAACTTTTATATTTATGTGTCTTATTTTTTATATTTCTTTATGGTTATTTATTACACTATGTAGTGTACAATACTGTAGTTTGTATTAATACGATAATATATTTTAGTATGGAAAAAAACAAGATTCAAGTCAAAGGCAAATGACTACAAGGCTGGAAAAATGAGACTCCGGCATACTGAAGTATGTTTTCCGAACAAATGAAATGATGTTTTTCCTCGGGAAAAAAAGAAAACCGCACCCTACAAGCCTGAAATTGGAACCTGTGACCTCTCTGCATCCATTCTCATGTTAGTTTAGTTTTCTTTCCCCTCTCTAATATGAAGCTACTGAACTTTTGAAAACTAATTGTATGTCTAATAGCATGAGTGTGCTGTTGTATTGAAGGATGATCCTTAACCACAAAAACTGTCCTTTTGCCAAGCCAAAATAATATTGACGTATGTTCTTATGTTTTTATTTGTGCCAATTTGTTACTTTGTATGTCAGTGTCAAGACCACGCCCTCTTTTATATGTCCTTCCCTCTTTTAACATCCCCCATTGGTCATTTTTTATAGTGATTGTTTTGTTTTTTTTGGTTTGTTTTCTTTTTTTTTGGTTCATTTTTTTATGACTCCCCATCTCACAATAAAATACATCAATTACAAGCTGCTGGATTTGTGATGGTAATGTCATTATAATGAGTTTTGACATCATGCGTTGTCAGAGTGTTGCTTGGTATGCGATATATAAGCAAATATAACAATAACAGAAATATGACACTGAACAGTTTACAGTTAACACCCATGCAGTTCACAGCATCATTTAACCAAACAGCCATTCACATTTGCCAAAGGATACACAAAAAGGTATGAAAGATATGAAACGATTCCCTATTGCAATCATTTCAAAGAATAAACTTTAAAAAAAAAACGATGAAATTAAATGTTCAGCATCCATGCTTTTTCCACAGATAAGAATAAGTTTGTATATCTGAAAATTCTTGTCACTCCTCAACTCAAATCACAATATCACTGCAAAATGTGACTGCAGAAATTATCAAATTTCATTTAAACTAGAATTGAGTCCTAAAATCTTGTTTTTCATAACACAAGTGAAAAAATGTTTCCAATACAATTTTACAGTTGATTTGCTGTTGAAACAAGGGAAAATGTCTCAATCCCTTGGTAGAGTGTATCGCTTGCTCCAAGAAAAATACCATTCTAACACTTGATACAAGATGAAATCACTTGTTACACTGGATACTTCTTGCAGCGCTGGTCTTCAGGAACCTTTCCACTGAACCCGGCCTCTCCCCGTCCCACAAGACCCAGCCTGCACCCCTCAGTGATCAGTCAGAACCCCCCGTGTGTCCAGCCAGTCTGCCTGGTAGCAGCGCAGCCCAAGGTCAACCCTATTGATCCAGATTAGGTTTCCAACAGGGTCGACCCTCCTGTCCCCCCACCTCCCCTCCCCCCCACCGGCATGAATTAGTAATGGAATGGACTGAAAATCCATAGCCTGTTGAGGAGCCTGAAAATGATACAATAGCTGGTGAACATAACTGATAGTCGGCTCCCTCGCCCTCTCTTCCCAGGAGGTTTGGCAAGGGGGGGGGAAACAGCCTCGCAGTCTCTCTGCTTCCAAAGAGGGTTTCGGGGGGGGGGGGGGGGGGGGAATTTCAGGATAGTCCCTTAAATCAAAGAGGTGCTGCTGTTTCGGTGCCTATGTGCCTGAAAGAAAAGCAGGTGTGGGCGTGAGTGGGAGGGGATTCAGCACGGCAAAGTCTCCCTTTGTCTGTGGATGGAGTGGGATCGGTGTGATCAATGTGGAAAAGGAGCTTGTGTGTCTGTGTCTGTGTGTGTGTGTGTGTGTGTGTGTGTGTAGGCTTGCATGAGCTTGTGTGTGCACGTCCATGCGTTTGTGTCGCTGTAATTGCCTGACTTTGCATGAGTGTGTGTGTTTTTATATGTGTGTGTTGGGGAGGGGGGTTTGGTTGTGTGACAGAGAGAGTAATCTGTCAGGTTTTGAGCTGTTGATTCTGCCATCATGCTGAATGGCTCCCAAGAGACAGTGGGAGTGGAGGAGGGGAGGGTGGGATAATGCTTTATAGCACAGCTCACACCATAACATTACTGTGTCAAACAGCCCAACAGCATCTAGTAATTGTGCCTATTATAAATCGCTTTAACCGGTGGCGAGAAACCATTCTGAAACTCCAAAACATCATAACGCTCCTGCAGGCTGTGGCCGAGGGCTCGGGCTGCTGCTGCGGGGCTGGGTTTTTTTTTTTTTTTGCAAAAAAGGCTTTCCAGTCGGATCCGGGGACTTAAAGCCAAGATATTGCCATATGTTCTGCTGGGCTCAGCATTTCAAAGGAAAATTGAAAAGCTATAACTGCTAAGAGGATATGGAGTGCTCTTGCCAATAATGGCGCAAAAGCCTGATGAAGTATCATGGCTGCCGGGGCTCTGACACGGAGCCAAACCCAGGGGCAACGCTCCCCGGGGAAATTTAGAGAAAAGCCGGGAGGAGGAGGAAAGAAAACCCCCGCGCGCAGGAAATAGCAGTCACTTAAATATCATGTTCATTTACTCAACCACTAAATACCAGAACGTACACAGAGACCTTGTGTGTGTGTGTGTGTGTGTGTGTGTATGTGTGAAAGGGGGCAGGTTAATATGCCACTTCATGTGACAAATTGCTGTTTCAGAGCGCCATTTTTAACACGGCCGTCCAGCAGAAGCTCATGCATAACTGGAAATCTATTAATCTACTTATATAATCTGTGAGATGTGGAGGAAAAAAAAACATTCTAAAAATATTGCTTGGCTTTACAGACCGATAGACCTGAAGACTACATCTGTGTCACTGTCAGCCAACCAGTCACAACGAAATGAAAAATGGCTTTTTTTTCTTGTTAGCTGATTCTCCACATCATAACATACACCTGTCTAATAATAAATGTGAAAAAGAATATTTGCTTTCATTTTCTCACATTTTTATAACAAAATCCCACTACTTTCACTTTCACAGCAGTGCATTTTTGAGTGTTCACCTCGCCTCACCCAATTTCCTAAAGTTTCATTTTCCTAAAACTCCATGGTTCTGGTGTCTGAATTTATTCATTTTGAAGAATATTACATTTGTGACAGCTCAAAATTTTTAAACTTTTGAAGACTTTTGAACAGTCTCTCCCTGTGTTATGTCCCGCCTTAACATCCTGTTTCAACCGGAATTACATAACATTATGGAAACAAGACATTTCCTTCACATTTCCATTTCCTTCTGATTTTAAGGTATAATCTCAAACATAAGCACACACATGAAGACAGAACACACTGCGATCAAGTGTGTGTCCAATTGAGGCCGTCCAAAGATTCCAGAGCAGCCATCTCAGGAGGTCAGCGAGAACATCCTGGTGTGTGGGTGTGTGTGTGTGTGTGTGTGTGTGTGTGTGTGGAGCGAAGGGGTTGATTGGATTGTCATTGCGCTGTATTTAGCTCATACCTTAAAGATCTCCCAGGAGAATTACCCTTCAAGGAATACACCGATCGTTAGCTGCTGGGATCCATAAGGTTTTAGGTGTCCTTGTTTAGCAGCGAGTCATTACCCTGAATCCTGTTCACCTTTTACCAATCACCTCAATCACAAACGAGACACACACACACACACACACACACACACACCTGTCCACGCCTCTTTCTTTTCCTGCCTTCCAGCTGAATCCCATTACAGTGTTTCATAGAGATAAGCCCTGGTGAAATCTATCTATAAATGAAATTTATGCATCATCGTTTAAGCCTGTAATTGCTAAGAGACTCTATTCATTTTATTAGGAAGCGTATCACCTTCTCTATTGCGTATCACCTTCTCCACTGCCCACAGGGATGGGCAGTGGTGGCCTAAAGGTTAGAGAAGCGAGCTTGTGACCGGAAGGTCGTCGGTTCAATCCCCCGGACCGGCAGGATAAATCTGGGTGGGGAAAGTGAAAAGCAGCGCTTGCCCCTCCCTCATTACCACCACTGAGGTAAGGCCCTTAACCCCACCCGCTCCAGTGGAGCTGCTCAGTGGCAGCAGATCAGACTGTGGTTGTACTGATCAGCTTCCAGGTGTGAATGTGATCAGGGCGTTCCTGAAAAAGAGGGCATTGCTCTCAGTGAAACTCCCCTGAATAAATAAAGGTGGAAAAAAAACAACACCGTGTGTGTGTTAGTAAATGTGTGTTATTCTTTCCCCTTTTTGTGCAGTTTGCGTTTCTTTGTTATAAGGACAATGATTCGACGGCTCTGTATATACTCATTCTCTTCCTCAAAATCACTCTCTCTCTCTCTCTCTCTCTCTCACACACACACACACACACACATTCACTATTAATGCTCTCGCAGTTTCATGCTTTCCTTTCGGGGTGAGTTTCAGGTCTGACTTTCACCACTTCCCGCCTCGTTACCACACAGGGACTCGAGTTGCGCTAGAAAAACACTAACGCAACCACAACTGCCTCACAAGCCCTGCCTCTGCACACACACACACACACACACACACACACACACACACGATGCAAAACCAAGCCAGCGTTTTCCAGGTACGGCTGGCTGGCCCTCCCACACTGCTGGGACAACATGGAGCAGCTCTCAATCATGACTAGAATAACAAGGAGCTCCACAGAATTCAATTAAATGGTGCGCTCTTTGAAAAGCTACCGCCCACCTGCCTGCACGCACGCACACACACACACCCACACACACACACACACACACACACACTGTACTGTAAGTAACACACCCCCCACCCATCCACCTAACTCTTGTATGCTTTGGTCCTCCCACTCACACACCTATTACAGGAAAGCATGCACGAACACACATACACACACACACAATATACATTTCCCGCCTCTCCTCTCTCATTCCCTTCTGTGTGTGTGTGTGTGTGTCCTGTGTAATCCCATTGTCTCGTCCTCCTCGGAGAAGACTGGACCTTCACGTGTCGTCTCCAGCTCTCCCAGCTCATTGGCTGCTGGAGGTCAGTGGATAAGCCCATAAAATGGCGTGACATCTCTTTACACTCCCTCATACGTTCACCTTTTTGTCCTTACTGGGCCCCCGTGGAGGGAGGAGTGCATCTCCCTCCGCCTGTGTGCCCTTCCTCTGCCTTCTAGTTGACTCCCATCTGACTGACTCAAAGGACCGTAGCGATCCATGACATTTTCATATCAATACGTTTTAGAAAAGTGCGGCACACATCATGCAATTTGAGTCTTCACTCATTTATTCAAAATGCTCTTCACATCAAATTGCAATTCTCCGTACACCTCCATCCTCCTCTATCCTCCTCTTCCTCCTCCTCCCAATCCCCCTCTTCCTCCTCCCACTCCTCTTCCTCGCCCTCCCACTCCTCCTCTTCCTCGCCCTCCCACTCCTCCTCTTCCTCGCCCTCCCAATCCTCCTCTTCCTTGTCATCCCACTCCTCTTCCTCCCCTGCTGATGTTGACTGTAACGAGGAGCTTGATGACTGGCTCTCCTCATCAGTCCACTCATAAGAATCCTCCTCTTCCTCATTATCAAATGGTGGTTGGGTGCTCCAGGTATATATGAAGTATAAGTCTAAAAGAACAAAAAGAGATTTAGGTCACCAGTAAAGTCACAGGTAGAAGGATTGTCAGATAAATGTCAGATAAACATCCTGTCTTGATGGGCCACAGACACACACTTGTATTATGTTTTGAGTTAGTTTACTGGAACAGTAAAAAAAAAAAAAAAAGTCTAAAACTCACCACCATCTGGTTCTATTGACAGGTTGGGAGCCATTTCAACAGTCAGAAAGAAGTCTTTCCAGTCAAAGGTGGTTAAAGTGTCGCAGTTTCATGGTGTTTGTTGTTGTTTACTTTTGTTTTTGGCGCTGAAGGCAGAAACTTTATGGAGTTCTACAGAATCTCATGAAGTCAGTGTGACTTTCTCAGGCTGGCAGCAGTGCTGAACTAGATTTCTAAAGCCATGATCAGGCTGTTATCATCTTCTCCCTCATATTGATATAGACATAGACCTTTGTAATACATCTCCATTTGCATTCTATATTAATGCCACTTTTGGACCAACAGTACAACTGGGACACTATAGAGCCCTCTATACTGGTCAGAGAGATACAGTGTGACTCACAGCTGGTACTTCCAAGTGTGTTTTAAAAATCAGCATACATTACATTACTATATCAGCTACAGTGAATAGTGAATAGATAACAGCACTGAAGCATGGGCTTTGGGAGGGGAAAGCATGGGACAGTGTCCATCCAACTGTTTAATATCATGATGACATTCCACCAATGGGCAGAAGTGTTTTCTAGTAATGTGTACAGTGTTTTGCTCACTGCTGTCAGTATTACCCAGCAGCAGCTGCCATCACTCTTCCTCCTCCTGATACATCAGTGAGTAATGGGATGTGTATTTGGGTTTCAACTGGTGGTGGTGGCGGTGTGTGTGTTTGTGCGTCTCTTATCAGGCTGCCTCTCTTTGATCAAGAGGCTAAAAAGGTTCATTTAGACAGAAGAGAAACACGAGGCCTTGTTGCTGTATCTTTTCTGTCCTTATCATTGCACCTCAACAGCGTACTGTCCTGTGGGATTCTCATATAAACCAATATGTAACACGATCTGGCCAGTAGGTATTACATAGGTCTATCTGGTCTGGGGGAATCAGAAGAGTCTACTATATTAAAACTTTCTTCCTATGCTCCTTTAAAGTAATAATCTACAACACTTTCAGTAAGTAAATGTCCGTTTTAGTCTATCACACATTGATATAACACAGTGATTCAACCTACTGTATATCCAGTTCATGAAAGGTTTTACATTTGCTGTTCTAAACACCCACACCTACAGAAACTCAAACTTCATCAACAGAACATCCAAAGAAAAAGGACGTCACAGCGCTGGACACACTGTCAGATGGACAGCTGATCTCTGGGAACTACTCTTTTCCTTCAAGTGTCTCTCTCCTCTCTCCGCACTGAGTGAAAAAGAGTCTGCAGTTTCTCTCTGAGGATGTGAAGTGCTGTGTGAACCGGCAGACAAGAAAAGACAGACAGGGAAGTCAGGCACCAAACATCCAGACGTGGCTGCGAGGCTGTGAAGTCACTCAGCACCGGACAGCTGAGCTCAGCACTGAGATTCTATCTTTCTGTCTGTCTCTTCTTCTCTTGTTTTTTTTACAGCACCCTTTCTAATCCCTTTCTCTGGTTAGGAATGTGTCCAGTATCTCCATCCTGCTTTGCTCGACCTTTGGCTCCGCCTCGGTAGAGATGACCTTTGACCTTGGCCTTTGTGTGAGCCGGCTGGGAGATGGCAGTGTGTGTGTGTGTACGTGTGTGTGTGTGTGTGTCGGGGGGAGGTTAACAGGAGGGATGTTCTGCAACCTTGGCCATCGCTGCCCCTCCCTTCCGCCGATACCAGAGCGTTTACCTTTCCACCTTTTCGCCACATCTCACATCACTCCCTTCGTCCATTCTCTCCTCTCTCTCTCTCTCTCTCTCACACACACACACACACACATTTCATCATCAAATATGTGCTTCCCCTGCTTATCCGGTCCAGTCAGACCGAGAGGATTGGAAAGCACCTGTTGTTTTGAATCCAGCGATTATCAACAGTTTCACTCTTCCTCCTCTCTGTTAACAGCGTGGAGAGGAACACGGCTCTGGCGGAGCTGCTGTTGTGTCTAGGAGAAAGGCTCCAAAGAGGTTTTTTACATAACCATGTATCTATCTCAGGGGCCAGCAGTTTTTCATGGTATGGCCATCGCAGACATTTTTTTTTGATGTGAAGTCAGAGGAGAGGGAATAAGGAAAGGAACGTGTGAGACTTGTCAAAGGAGCAAGAGAGAGAAAGGAAGATCAGGAACCTTGTTTGTGCTTTCAGGTGAAAACCAAAATGCCAACTTTTCAGGAACTAAGAAAAACAGCCTTGTTTTTAGCCTGACGGTGCATTTTTGACATCCAATGTGTTTTCAAAGGGTTTCATAAGCTGTAAGAGGTTGGGGAATTTTCTCAACCCATAGAGGAACCATGTAATCCTTCAACTGAAGTGAAAGCATGAAAATCACCAAAATGTGAATGTGAATGTGAATAAGACCAAATCTGACACATAAAATCAGCTGAATCAGCAGGTTATATCAGCAGGTTACACAGATTTTGACACACAGATTTTTTTTAAATCCACTGACATATCAAAAACTAAAACTAATCTCTCTCATTACCCAAAGTATAAATCTTAGAGACACACATTGATTTATTTTTCTCATAACCTTTACAGAGATCCTACAAATGAGGCCCCCAGGAAGAGGAACTGACGGGGGGAGGAGAAGAAGAAGGGGAAGGGAATAAAATGAGATGATGAGGAGGGATCCTAATCAGTCCGGGCAGCGGCCATTCTCTCTCCTTCTGTCTCCGTCTGTCCCCATTTCCTGCAGCTCTTTTCATTAAGACACCGGAGGCCTCGTTTCTGCTCCGGCGTCCATCAGCACCCCCCTGACCCCCTGATCCCCCCGGTGGGGCCCCATGATGCGGGGGGGTTAAGAGAGGTGTTTGTTTCCATTTGGCTGGCAGTCCGACCCCTCCAGGCTCTGTCACGCCTTCTGTCCCCATCATCATTCACTGGGAGTGCTGGGAGAAGAGAGGGGGGGGGGGGGCGGGGGGGGCTATGGAGGACCGCACCGGAGCACTGAGGAGCTGCATGACAATGAGAGGAAGTGCTGGGATGGGTGTAAGCGATCCAAAAATCTCCCCCCAAAAAAAAGATCCCTGGGAAGAGTTTTTTGGGTAGGCGCTTTGTCCTTAATGAAGGTGAGTGTGTGTAGAGAGAACGAAAGAACGAGAGAGAGAATAAGAAAGAGATATCATAGAATCCCATGGCACAGTGGATGTGTGTGTGTCATGTGTGTGTGTGTGTAATAGAAACCATCTCTCCTGAGTGGTCTGATGCCCCCCCCACCCCCACCTCCTCTGTAAGGAGAACAGGTTGGAGCTCCATCCCTCTCTCTCTCTCTCTCTCTCTCTCTCTCCCTCCTCTGTGCCAGATGGCTCCACATTGACAAATCAATTAGGCTCCACCTCATCAGCAGGGGGACTGGGGCTACAAACCTGCCTGCCTGCCCGCCTCCACCCCCACAAACCCTGGGGTGCTTGGTCGACCCCACCCCCCACCCCCCACCCCCACCTCACCCCACCCTCCCTCACCCACCTCCTGCCTCGCCTTAATCACCCCCCTGATCCCAGAAAGCGTTGCACTGGGTAAAGAGGGCGAGGAAAAGAAGAAGAAGAAATGAGAAAAAAAAACAAAGAGCCTGGCACCACATGAATCACCCAGCATCAATATGGATGACTTCCATGCAAATGCAGAAGGGATGGGAGAGGAACGGTGGCAAAAACCGTGATTTTGTGCGTGTGTCTGCATCTGTGTGTGTGTGTGTGTGTGTGTTTACAAGCTCAGTCAGAGCAGATTTGCCATGTGCTGAAGAGCCAAGTCTCTCCTTTTTTTTTCTTCCTCTTTCTCCCTCTGTGGAGGTGGTAGAGGAGGAGGAGGAGGAGGAGGAGGAGGAGGGTGGACGATGGGGAAGTTAATCCAAGGAGAATAAACAGCACAGCCTGGAGCAGGTACTACATGCATCTGGGTCGAGGTAGAAGGGGGAGAAACCGTGTTCTTCACTACACCCTAGTGGGAGAGGAAAGACACTACAGGGAGGCTGATTGTCAGTGAACAGTGCGGACCACAACACCTGTACTGCGTCTTCTTCCCCTGGAAAATAAGGAACGAAGTAGAAGTGCTGTAGCAATTCTTCTTTTTGATGCATTTAACGGCAAATGGGAAGTTTGATATGAGAGATTTTGAAATCAAAATCAAGTCAGAAGTCAAAGATTTACACAAAATCAAACAGAGCCAAAGCGCAGATAAAGAGGAACACTGTTGATGAAGCAGTTTCACACAACTAAATCCTCACTTGGAATGAGCAGACTTCATGTACAGCTGCTGGACATCCAGCTGCGTCAGCCAGGAGCGTTTCATGGCCTTTTCTCATTCGCTGCAGTTGTTAAAGTTTGCGGCGCATGCAATTCAGAAATTTCCAATTCTGCACGGGAACAGGTGAAGGGGAGACTGGTGAATCTCTGGGACTGGGAGGTTATAAAAGAGATTTTTGTGAAAATTTCGACGGAGCTGGCACGTTCTTCCAAGCGTGTCATCAGTCGAGGCCTTTGGCTGGAGGATGGAGGATGGAGGATGGAGGGTGGGTGGGTGGGTGGGGGGGGGGGTTGAGGTGTTGGGTAGGAGGGCGTGTGTGGGTGCCCTGGCTCCGCGTGCCTCCATCTCTCATCCCTGCATCCCTTTTACTCATCCGATCTGGGGGCAGCGACGAGAGAGAGAGAGCGAGCGAGCTGATACCCCTGGGGAGAGATTAGCGCTGACAGCACAACAAAGAAGAATTATGCCGAGGGGCCCCTCAGCTCTTCGACAAATTCAAATGTAATGTATGGCTTTAACTGCGCCAAGGAGGATCAACATAATATATGATCGACCCACTTTGCGGTGCGCTCCGTTGGCAGTGATGTAAAAGCGATTTATGCCCGTAAAAATGTGCAGGCTAATTAAGTAAGACGTTGGCACGGGAGCAAATGCAATGAGCTTAGGGGAGAGCTGGCAAAGTGCTCGGGCGCTCCCCTCCGAAAGGTCTACCTGTGGGGAGAGAGAGAGAGAGAGAGAGAGAGAGAGAGGGAGAGAGAGAGAGAGAGAGAGAGAGAGAGAGACACACACACACACACATTCATGCATTAGCAGTAGCTGCAGATCAATGCTTCCCCGATTTCAAATCAGAAGCGGAGATATCGGTGATCAAGAGTTCCATCGATCTCCGCCGCGATCTCGAGTCGAGCGCCAAACGTCGACGGCCGCGCGCGAGGCTGTTGATCCTTTAATTAAATCCTTGTTTGTGATTTGTTTAGGGTCCCCTCCCGGCAGCGTCAGGGGGCCCGGGGCCTCTGTAATTACGCGGGGGGGTGGGGGGGGGGGCTCTCCTTCCAGCCTTCCAGTCAGGCAGCTGTGTTGGAAAAGGCCCTGGATGAAATGTCCTAATTACAGCCTCAGCGGAGAGCGAGAAGCTCCACCGGGGGGAATACATGTGCTGTTAGCTAACAGATTCTGGAGCCAACAGTGTTAATGAGACACAGAAGGAAAAAAAAAAAAAAAAAGAGCCATCCCCTTTCGGATTAATCGGAGCGGCTCGTTCTTTCTGTCTCGTCGTCTAGCTCTCATCACGGCTGACCTCTGCCGACCTCAACCTCACACCTCCACCCAGGGTCTCTGCACTTGTGTGTGTTGGAGGACAGGTGCTCCTATACCTGCATCACTTCCAATACAGCAAACGAGAAGCTCGATCCCCTCTGCACCTTGTTTCTCCATTAGTCTTAATTAAAAGAAATACACTGCGCTCTTTCTGAGTGTGATCATCACTTAACAGCCCCAAAAACCCATATACTCCACTAACACATAATCGCAAGGTCTCCGGGGGAAGTGTGTGTGTGTATGTGTGTATGTGTGTGTGTGTGTGTGTGTGTGTGTGTGTGTGTGTGTGTGTGTGTGTAGGGAGGGAGGTGGGGGGAGCCCATTTCTCTAATGAGCTGCTGAATAGGCCGTGTCAGAGACCTACACGGGCTAACTACCGCCTCAAGGCCCGTCGCACTCCACTCCACGGAAAAGGCGCAACACCGATTATGAGCGCGGGACGATATATTTGAGGTGCCATTAAACCGGGGAAGCCGGGAGGAAAAGATGCTCTCACCACCAGTTGACGCAGGCAGAGAGGAAAACAACATGTAGATTTCTTCACTGCAGAGGTAGCGGAAGGGAGCCGGTGTTCCCTTTTATGAAATCCCCCTCCACCTCTGCATACATATAGCGCACCACTATTGTCTTTGTGTTCTCTCTCCCTTTCTCTCTCTCTCTCTGTAGTTAATTTCCCCAGACCCCCATAGCAGCAGCTGCAGGTAGACCTTTGAGAGGTGTAACAAGGGGGGGGGGGGGGGTCTGTGTTTGATGGCTTACAGGAAGAGCTCATCTCAATTCTCCTACACACTCCTCCTCTTTTTTTTTTTTTTTTTAACAGCCGCCCCGATTCATTTCCACGACTCCGAGGACGCACATGACAGCGGGAGAATACCGTTTCCACCAAATCCTCCTTCCAGCGCTGCCAGGTGAAGAGGCAGAGGAAGCGGCCCGGGCCCGCAGGTGCCGCACCCCTGCGTGTCTTCCGCACGCCTCTGCGTTCTGCTACAGCAGCAGCCGTAACTGTCCAGGGGTAAATAAATAGATATTCTGGAGAGGGGCCATTATCTGTCATGGAGCGCTGATACAGTCTTGCCGTGTATTTATTGCCTACTTAATGGACTTGATTGTATTACTGAAGGTAAGGGGGGGGGGGGAAATCCAATGCCAGCTCGGGGTACTTTCAGCATCCCGCAATTACCTTATGTAAATCCCGGCCTGGAATGTTGATCCACCGCTATTTAAAATGCATTGAATTTCCATGGAAAATGATCCACTCCTGCCGCCTGAAGCTCATTAATAACGACGACGAGCCGGCTGACATTTGGAATACTTACACGCTTACTTAGCATTGCCATGCATGTGAGAACACACCCGAGTTCGCCACGCGCGGCGACTGTGACAGCACATTTACAAAAAGGATGGCTTTGAATTAAGCGCACCGGCAAATGAGTTATTTCTGGAAGAGGAGCCGGTTCTTCTCCTGCACAAGACATTACACTTGTAAGTGCTCACTCAATCTTTGATCATGCAGAAAGAGCAGTGCAAGGGCTGCGCCGGCTCCCACGCGTTTGCTGAAATAGGTTTATTCCACTGAATTTCACCATTACCTCAAACTAACTCTTGCCCTGTTAACTGTACCAGACTTTTATGTTGTTAGTCGGGTTCAAAGGGCTTTGTAATGGTCTGGGTGCTGCCATGTCTTGTTGCTTACCGGGTCTGAACGCACATCCAGCTGCACTGAAGGCTCACCAATGCAGCTCAGCTTTTTAATCAAAGCGTGTGATGGATCATAACAGGATTCATGATGCCACAGCAGCGCACACAATGACCGGCAATGACTCTCATTCAGTCCGCAGCAAATGGCTCATCTGAGCCATGCGGGCCCTCGGTAAATGTGGCCCCTGCATCTGTTGGCCGCGGCTCGATCACACATCAGCCAGCGGGGCCCGGTTGCGTAACACCATTAGAGCCCGACAGAAGGTCAGCGCTACCGCCGCGCCATCGCTCTGCCGGCCGCTGGCGGCGGGGGCCAACGCCGGTGAGACGGACGCACGGGAGCCAGCGGCATCAGTCCTCGTAACTGTCGGGCCAGCTGCTCAACCCGGGGGGGGGGGGAGCACAGCCACCGGCTCCGGTTGCCGTTATATATTAGGCTGTAAAAGCAGTTAACGTGTCAAATGAAATATCCCATGCAGCCTCCCACATATGCAAATGGTTTTATTACCTTCTCAAACAAATGTCAGGGAATTTGGGGGTGAGCGTATATCAGGTTGTAGCGCACCCGTGTCGCACTTCTTCAACTAAACGACGGTGAAACTTGATTCTGTTTTGGAAGAGGGATTTTCCTATAATGGCACTTCAGCTGTTGATGCTGTTTTGACCCGAGCTCTGATATCTGGAGTGTTTTCAAAGTGTTGGTGTCATTTCTTCTCGGAAGCGGCGTGCCTGCACTTCACTCTGCTCTGCTCACAAAGTAATAGCAAATTCCATCCACGCCTTTGGATAAATAGCCATTTGTTCAGTGAGGTATGAGTAAAAAGTACAAGGTGAAGTACAGAAGTCTTTACCACAGTGCGGCAAAAAAACAACAACCTCCCAACCATTTTGTTCCCTATCCAGCCACTCTGCCTCGCTCTGCTGACAGCCCACCTGCAAAACGAAGGGGGCGGGGTGGGGGTGTGGGGGGGGGAGCACTGAAGTACCATAAATCTTTTATGCTCCGTAATGGCTTGTTCACATTACCTGCCCACACCTCAGCCTCCACGGAGCGGGCCGGGGCCAGAGCGGAGCGAGATCGGCCTGAGAAAAAAAAAAAACAGAAACCACAGCGAGCATATGGAGCACTTCAAACACTCAAGGCCTCCCCGGGCCCTGCGCCGCGCGGTCGCACCCATGAATTATAGAAATGATCTAATTGTTTTCTCATTTGGAAATTCTGGGGGCCCTCTCCTCTCTGTGTGTCTCGGCTTTAACGGCCTGCGGTTTCCAGCGCTGCCTGCCTGCCCGCCCCCCTCCCCCCCCTCGTTTTTTTTATTCCGAGGTGGTCCGTCCTGTCAAAACAGAGCCGCAGCCAAGGTGTAAGTCAAACCTGTTGCAGTAAATTAACACGTAGGCAGGGGGGGGGGGGGGGGGAGCCGGCTAGAATGGACTTCAAAGAGGAATGGTTCTGATCACAAGAGGGTGGTGGGCGCATGTGGTGGTAAACACACACACACACACACACACACACACACATAACAAGGCCAGGGATTTGATGAACGGTTCCATTCTGGTTCTTCAGTGAAGCAGCCAGCCAGCCAGACGCCAGACGAGAGATTCAGGGCACAACCTTGTGCTGGTCCCATTTCTCCTCACTCATGCTGGATGGTAAGGCAGAGGGCACATCAGACCCAACACACACACACACACACACACACATATATACACACCCTGCAGGAAAATAAAAGGGAAAGCTAAATGGAGCCTTTCTCTCGTGCGGCCGCAGGAAGCAGCATCGCTCAGCACCAGCTTTGCGTCGCGCTTCTTAATCAAAACTGGCACCATGGCAATTACCTAATTAGACATCAATTAATCCACACCCTTCAGGACTGTAGCCGCGTTTGACCCGAGGAGAAACGACAAAACCCGCCTTCTAAGAACGAAGGAATCAGATTAATTGAGGCAGAGCAGTTAGGGGTTGCGGTGCGTCTCAGAAATCTCAAGAAATATATCGCAATTCATTTCATAATTAACAGGTAGGGACATAATTGATTGAGACATGAAAGCTTAACCACTCAATTCAATGACCAACTTATCAGCGTTGAGTAGATGAATTCAATTATGTAATTAAATATGAGGGAAAGGTGAACCTTCAGGGTTGATTGAAGGTTAAACAGCCGACTTTCTTTACTTCATCACTCTCTCATGAACATTTATCTACACATTTGCACATAGGAAAAGCACTGAAAACAAACCAGTTAAGAGTCTGCACATTTACTTTGTCTTTTTTATTAGACATAGCAATGTCACAAACAGCAGTTAGCCTGAAAATTACATTCAAAATGTGCAGTTGACCATGCGGAAAAAGTCCAGATACACCTTCAAAAAAGAAACAGTCCATCATGTCTTTTTTTCACAATCTGTGTATTGTTATGTTTTAATTCAGATTTACAAAATCAAAGTCGTCTTTCACTGGTTCACCATCAAAGCATACATACCTCAAACACTATAGCAAATTTAAACAATTATTTTCTTTCGCTGTACATATGCTCTGAAAGTATTTTTTTTTTAAAGGCTCTTTTTTGCATTCTACCTTCCATACACTCCCATACAACAACCTTTGAAATGATTTCAGTACCATTTCCCCTCTCCGAATACTCTTTATTAATATTAGCTTAGGTGAGGAGAAGGGTCATCGAGTCGGAACACCGAGGATCAGAAACAACGGAGGTGAAGTGGTAACGTTAGGACTGCACTTCCCAGAAGTCCACTTTTCTCCATTTCGCTTTATTCCAGTAACACCAGGAGCTCGGTGGCGTCGCCCGTCACTGAGAAACCAAACACTTTACTGAACTTGACTTCATACGACGGCCCGTCACTAAACAGAAACTCCACCGAAGCACGTTAGACTACACGACACACACATTTGTACACAGTGGCAAGACAGGGACTCTTCTGCTCGGGTTTTATTCCATTTACGTTAATTCACTCATACAAACAAATAAGGGGTTTTTTGTCTTCCCTCATTCAAAGTCATGGGATGAACACGCTGATCATGTCACGGGGTTAAAGGTTAACACTGTTGAGGGGGGGGTAACAGTGATCTATGGGAGGGGGACACAAACCATAACTATGCTCCAGTTCATCCAAGTGCCTCTTCCTTAATTCATAGAATGAAAGACAGCCCCATTAACATAACACTGATTTTTAGTTTTTTTCTCACCCAGTCCATCACCACAGAGGGCTTTACGTTACACATCACGGACAAAGCTCCACAACACAGATACCTAATCCAGTTCAGATTCAGCTTATTTTCCTTCGGCGGGTCCCGTCGGACTCCGGCGGCCGACCGGGCTTTGGCCTCCCAATACCACAGAAGAAGAAGCGCGCCGCCGAAAGTCCCGCCGCGCTCCTCTCGTCCACGAGGGCGCGGTTTTCGTGCGGCTCTGCTTTGAAGCTCGTATTACTGGCCGAGGGGGGGGGGGGGGGGGGGGGAGGAGGGGGTCCAGTGTATGTAAAAAAAAAAAAAAACACCTGAATACTCGAAATCCACCAAATCACGCACACGCACACACAGACGTCGTCACCGCACCACTCTGAACTCCACAGTCACGGCAATACTGTCCGCCGTCCGGTCGCCGAGACCCACCCGCCTAAACTCCCCCAAAGTCCAACGTCCAGCCCGCTACTTGCAGCAGGAATGGCAACTGAAAAAAAGTGAGTGAAATCTGTACATTTTATTTTTTAAACTCATCTCCGAAACGTTTTCTTTTTTAAGTGCAAAGTCTTGTCACGCGTTGTGGCTTTCTTAATTCTTTTACCTTATTATCAACAAACGTACGTGTTTCTCTCGACTGCTTGGTCCACGGCAATGTTCAGTTCAGTCAAAGTAAAAGGGGGGGGGGGGGGTGGGGGGGAAGAAAAAGAAGTCCGTGTTGGAAAAGCCGGGCCGTCCTCTTCTCGTCCGGGGCGCCTCCTACCTGCCAAAGATGCCCTCGTACTCGAGCAGTATGAGCTCCACGATCTGGTTCTGGTACACCATGTGGACCGCGATGTTGCCCGTCTCGGTCTCGGGCCGCAGCAGGGTGGGCCCGAACACGATGGCCACGCTCTGGGTGGTCATGCGGTTGGCCTCGCCGTGGTCGATCACCCTGGGGTGGGGGAAGAGAGAGAGACGCTCAACATGAGGGGATTTCAACAGGTAATGTGTCATAAACGGCTCTGAGTGTTTTGTTGTTTTGGTTTCCATCTACCTTCAGGGTTTTCATCTAGAGGAAAAAGCATTACAAGGAATTCCTACGGTCTTTACACGCAACATCTTGAGGGCTCGAGCTCGCTCAGCCTCTCAACGTACACACACACACCGCAACAATATTGAACGCTCCGGGCAAAAACGTAATAGCATTTTTAAATAGAATCTACATCCTGGCATGCAGATGCACAAAACAATAACGTATTCATGGGGGGAAGAGAAAAAAAAAAAAAAGACGATTAAATCCGCCCGCTGATATACGCAGACCTCCATACATTGAATGTCACGCTATAAATTTCCCGAAGAAACACCACTTCATAGGTATTGAATTACCGCAAACACAGTGCCATATAAATGCAAATTGGAAAACCTAGGCAAATGTCATCGGGAACGTATGATATTGCCCCCGGCTCCGGCGGGCTAAGAATACACCTTAAACCCAGCCGTGGTTCCGCCGGGCCCAGAGGCTGATCAATCTGACGACAGGTGAAGCAGGGGGGCGGAGGGGGGCGAGTCAAACAGAAGTTGGTAAAAGAAATATATTGTACAGCCGATAAACAGCGAAGACAACAGCGGATATAAAAAAGGATTCAGTGTTGTTGTATCGAATCGAATTACAATGACTTTTATGAGCCGAGTACATTTCATGGAGCCATGAAGCTCGTTTAAAACTCATTGTACATCTTAAACAATACATGGGTGTCAATCTGATTAGACTATTCCCCCCAGTTCGGATTACACTACCCCCCCCTCCCATCTTTCCCCGGTGTGGACCCGCTTCTTACCTGCGCAGGTGCTTGAAGAGGACTTGCATTGTGTCGTGGTTGGGTTTTGGCAACTGCTTGATTAAGTCTTTTATCGAGTTCACCCGCTGCTTGTAGTCGGAGGATTCTGTAGCAGAGAAACAGGCAAACCCTTCAAATGAATGCAAATGCGCGGAGCGCCATCTTGTGGGCGCCTCGGCAACAACAAGCATGCTTCAAGAGTCGCTCTCAAGGTGTGTGAACAGTTAAAGGTTTTAGATAATCATGATATCAGTCCGTATAACCCAGTGCCCAAAATTAACTTTTTGGCTCACCTGCCAAGGGCTTTTAACCCAAAAGAATTTACCTGATGAATATATATTTTTCATAGAAACATGTCACCCTAATTCTTTTCAATGCTGTTTTGTGTATAGAATCAGGTACTGTGTGAATCATTCAGTAAAGACACAGGGTCAGATTTAGATTAAACCCTAACCCTTCCATAAGAGAATTTGTTCAACTTGGGGATTCACAAATCTGGGTATTTCCTAACTTGGAACCAGTTCCAAAGCGGAACCAGGTAACGGATCCAAGCTTAGCGGCAGGCGATCCTTATTGATTTATCCACCCAACACACATTTTTACCGGCATTTCTCACTTGCCGGATGTTAATTTCTGACCCTGTGTATTCCATATATGACATGCCATATACTTGCATACTGGTCCTAGCTACTCACTAATGGCGTCGACAAAGTCGTTGAAGGATCCGTATGTGAAGAGCGGCTCAGGAAGCTCCCTGAAGAACATCTTGAGAGCCCCGGTGGTTACGTGGATGTCCTCCCACTTGCTGTCATCCAAATCCACCTTCTCATCTGATGCGGGGAGGGAAAGAAGCAGGGAGATGGAGAAAGAGACAATGAGGAAGAGAAGAGGGGATGTAAATCAAGTGTGAACTACAACAAAACCCCCGTGAAGCGGCGTGGCCGGGGGAGCCGTGTGTACGGATCGGAGCGTGTTGACAGCTCGGCATATGCCCCGCCGCTGTGAACGGTGTGACGGCATAGAGGAGGGTGTGTTTGTTTAGCATGTCGGTGGACAGCTGACAGGAGCGGAGCGGAGGGAGACCGGAGCCCTACCGTGATTCACAGCAAAGCGCAGCTTCTGTATCACCGCCAGGTTCCCGCTCACTCTGTACAAGCCGTCGATACTGAGACCTGCAGGAGAGGAGAGGAGAGGAGAGGAGAGGAGAGGAGAGGAGAGGAGAGGAGAGGAGGCACGTGAGAAAGCAGTGCGAGTGAGGGAATGAGAAAAGGAGGAAGGGGAGTACGGACTAAAAGCCTCGTTTTTAGTTTCTCTATATGTATTATTAGAAAGGTGTTTTCTCAGGGATTTTTTCCTCAGAATTTCAAGGTTTTTTTTGGAATGTGCACTGATGTTATGAACTGATGTGAACCTAGTTTACATGAAAATTGAGCTGAATGGACAGGCATCCTATTTAAGACATAAGTGGAACTCTTAATTACAGGCACTGATGAAGGTCGGAAGGCTGAAAATGCGTTTTCCCTTACAAATGCAGTTAAATATCATAAAAATATCCTCGCCGACAAGGTTTTTTGGCCACACAGTTTTCATTCATTTTGAATGGGATATTACCATTTCCCTGATTTCTTGTGCCTATGATCACATCCCTGATCATTTGCATAGGCAACTATTTAGACTGCGTTTTGCAAAGACTAAGCGGGATAAGAGATGAGATGGGAACTGAGATACAGTGAGACGGGTGCTGCTCATACCTGTGTTCTCTACATGGTCGATACACATCTTGACGAAGTTGGGCACGGATGTGTTCTCCCGCTGGCACAGACTGGTCAGACTGCAGCCGAACACCTGATCTGAGATATGACAAACACACAGGTACATTCATCTCTAAGCTTAGTCAAAACGTCCAAAAAATAAAGCCATTTCAACCTCTAGGTGGCAATACAGAGCCAGGATTTTCACGCAAAATCCAGAAAACAAACATTGTGACCAGGAGATTGTGACCAGGATGTGTGTGTTTCATTATATGATTGCCATGGACATTGATTAACAGCTGTAAAAAGTGAGTTTAGGGTGTCCTATCCCTTTAATGTCTCTACTACAGCCTGGCAGACAGAGGCTACGTACCTTTGATGTAGCCCTTGTCTCGGACAGCCTGGTAGGTGGGTCGGCGCGTGAGGAACTTCTTCAGCTTCACCCTGGTTTTCTTCTGGTCTGACGAGTCCATACTCACAGAGGTCTTCATCACTGAGGAGAGCAGGCAGCATGTGAGTGCAACTAATAATGGACAAGTTTATGCTGCAGGTTGAAATAGCAGTGTACTGGACATGAGGGACTGTTGGTCTTCCTTGAGTTCTCATCCCGTCTCACCTCTGTTCTTCTTGGAGTCCCGGTGGTCTTTCTCCTTGTCCTGCTTCTCAGCCCCTGGGGACTCGGGCATGTCCTCCTCGATGGCCTCGTCTGACTCCCAGGCCTGGACACAAGGAGACAGACAGACATACTGTTAGATCAAGTCAGCTTTAGGTCCGCTTGGAACAGCTGTACACCAAGCATGTTTGGAGCGGTTTATTTGACCTCAGGAGTGTTTTCTCTTACGAATTCTAATAGAAATCAACATGAACGTCCACTCACATGCGTGCTGATGGTCTCTGTCAGGGCCCGATACCAGTCGTTGATGACGCTGTCTATCTCCGACTGGATCAACAGCTCCGTCCCCTGACGGGTCTTCAGCTGGGGGAGGAGGAGGTCAAAGGTCAGAATGATCTAGTATTTTCTGAGGCTTTTAGATATCAAAACGACCACTTTAAAATCCCTAAACATGTCACAAGCAAAGTTGTGCTGTACCTCGATGACGTGTTTCTTGCTGGACTTGTCCTTGGAGGCCCACTCCACCGACCCGCCTCGCAGATCAACAGTGAACTCGGGCTTCGACTGGTTACTGCCGAACTTCTGAAATCAACAGCCAGGAAGTGGAATCAGAGTCGGTTTTCCAACACGAGGAAGAGATGAGAGGAGAGCGCTGTTATTTCAGGTGGCGTTTTCAGTAAAGAGGAGGGTGTGTTCAAGTTAACAACAAGAGATCATATGAAGAGTTTAACTCCAAAATGATATATATCATTTGTGGATAAAAACTGTTGCCTGATGTCTTTTGCTCAATATTTTAAACCACAGATACTTAATGCTTTAAAATGTTAAATAAAGGGCTCAAGATAACAACAATAATGTTCAATAATGAATTTTACTTTCATCCTAGCATTTTGTTTTGAGTAGGTGTCACATTTTACACTCATTTTGGAACTCTTCATATTTACACACATACACACACCTGTGTTAAACCTTTAGTATTGTGTTACAAGGGAGGCAAAAACACTGTTAATTCTTGTTGTTATTGGTGTAATGAGCATATCAATAAACAAATGCTTGCTCCAGGCAATATCTCCCTTCTTGCTTATTCTTTCAGGGTTCCCACACTAACTTGGAATCAAATTCAAGGACATTTCAATGACTTTCAAGGTCTTGTTTGGTGAAATTCAAGGATTCAAAATAGGCATGTTTTGGGGTAAGACATGACGTTGGTCAACTTTAGGCACACAGAGGCCTTATTTCTTACTCATGATCTTGTCAAGAAATCCTGGTGAAATCATTCATTTTAAAACTGTTGCTGTATCAACACAAACATCCATCACAGGGTTTTCCTCAGGATGTGAAGTGTGGATCCTAGGAGCTGAGGCAAATTGAAGAATTTGGATGCTATAGTTTAATAAAATAAATAATTCAGGGCCACATTCATTTTCAGAGACTTTCAAGGCCTTATTTTACTTTTCTCAAATTCATAAACTTCCAAGGATTTTCAAAGCCCGTGGGAACCCTGTTCTTTGTACACTTCCCTCTTTCCGGCAAACAAAAGTTAGTCATACTTTCATCAGGATCAGCTGAAGGCCCCCCCCACCCCTCCACCCACCCACAGTCTCCCCGTTAGGTGAGGCAGTAGTGAGGGAACAGGGCTGCGTGAGATGAAAGACAGTCAGGGGGAAGCAACACATGCAGAGAGAGGGGACATACAGCGGCAGCCTGGACAGGCCTACAGTTCACATAGGAGACAGCGGGGCGGGGCTTGACCGAGCGCTTCCAGTTGCTAAGCAGCGTGAGGAGCAACTCTGGGATGGAGCCGCTACGGTAGTACGACTTCAGGAAGAAAGGGAGGAGAGGAGAGGAGAGGAGAGGAGCGGAGAGGAGAGGAGAGGAGTGTAGGATAGAGTATTTGAGAGGAGAGGGGAAAAAGCAATAAAGAAAGGATGACGAATTTCACAGAAAACAGCTAAAAGGACAGGTGACTATGCAGAAATAAGGAGGGAAGACAGAGAAATAACACAGGAATGGAATGATCAAAAGCTCAGAAACTTGGGGCAAACAGGAGGGCGGCCTCCAGGGGGCTGATGGGATACGTACCCAGCTGGTGCTGCCCCCCTGACCCTTTGCGAAGAGCAGAGAGGAACCCTGCAGCACCGTCCACGACGAGGTCCAGTTCTTCCTGTAAATCACAATGAAACATAGGCATTACTGGCCTGCAAACAACATTTACACCAATTAAACACAGTATCATTAACAAGATGCAAAGTGTTCTCTGCTCATCGAGACCTACCTGACTTTCTTTCCATTCTCTGTGATTTTGGTGACATTGAGGACTCCGCACTTCTCTGAAGGCTGAGGAGGGAGACGCACACAGAGAGCCATGAGCTTTACACAGTGGGTGGTAAGGAATTGCTACAAAAAGGGAAGATTACTATACACACAAACATGAAAACACACACATTCATACACACGCACAAGCTTGAGGAGCAAAATGGGATAGAGAGCAAGACTGAAAACGGCTGTGCTGCCTATGTAATGTAATGCCACAACACCACCAGCAGGGGGCACCATAACACTCTTGATTTATCTGCATTGCCATGGTAAGATGACACCCATGACACAGGGATAGGTTGTATGCAGCACTATAGCAATTAGAAGTGGAATGTGACATACTGAGACATGCAGGGGATGAGAGAAAGTGGATGCAGTGCATAGAAGATGGAGTGAAAGAACTATAGGATGCAGGTAGAAGCGGGATGACTGAGCGCGGTGCAATGCCAGCTGGGATACTAACGGTCGAGGGGTGCTTGGGAGATGAGGGGCAGGAGTCAGAGTCTGGAGAGCTCTGCTTGGGCGCCGGAGCACACTCCTACCAACGAGAGGCAACAGGGTCAGCATGATGAGACTAATAATCTAACAACTAGCTACAAGACATGTGAAGACAGTCTATGGTTAGTGAGGAGAAGAGAATGGATCAGGAACCTGGTGTGGAATCAGAAGAGTGTGCTGGGTGTTAATTCAGGGAGTCGGAAGAGAAGGATTACGGTGAAGGCGGGTTAGGATTTGGGTTTGTGTTGCCAATGGGCAAAGAACATGCTTTTCAGGTCCAGGCGGCCATGACAGCAGCCACTGAGGAAAGTGTGTTAATTGAGAGAGAGAGAGAGAGAGAGAGAGAGAGAGAGAGAGAGTGCTTCTTTCCATCTGTGTATCAGCAGCTTAACGGCTAAGACAAAGTATAAACCATGACGACGACAGAGGGAAATCAGACATCTTTGATTGAGTCAACTCCTCGCTTTGATTATCATATTACCTGATTGATCTGACACAGCTATTAAACATTGCATTCTGTCGGACACAATCAACGGCAACGAATCAAAACAGATCATGTGAGCGCTGGATTGGAGGAGAAGGGGCGAGAGAGGAGAGGCTATAGGGGCGGTACCAACTTTATCACGGTACACAGACAGACGGAATCTCCTCCTGCGCGGGTCAGAACCGAACCGCCACAGTTTGAAAGAGAACTGCAACGAAACCATTTACAGCATTAGCCTAAAACACCTTAAAGACCAGAAAACTTTAAAGGAGACCATGTAGAGTTACAGCCCATTTACTTCTGTCTACGTCTAGTTTACATTTCCCCCAATCATTTTGCAATGCGTGCCGCATGCAATTACATTTATTAACATTTACTCATTTTTAAAATACAAACTTTACAATAGCTTGAAGTTAACTGCTGTCCCGGCTAACAAAGACGCCCTAAATAAAAGACATGGATGAGACAATAAAGTCTGTAAGGTGACATGTTTTTGAGGGATTAGTTCCTGGTGGATGCTTCTATTTCTTCCTGTGGGTGTCAGGTGATTGACACGAAGCAGAGTGTAGCATAATGCACTCAGTGATATGAAAACACTCAACTAGGGAACAATGAAATAACAATAAAACAGAAAATTTTGACAAAATTAAATTAAGGCTTCATGTTTACTCAATTTTCAAGTCTGTGGACGTTGTTTTTCATACTGTACGAGAACGAATGGCAGCAAATGGCTTCTTCTGAAGGCAGGAAAACAAGTCCCGATATCTCCAACTACACTGACACCATGGAAAGGAGAGGGGCAAGCTAGACCTAAGCAAAAAAAGCAACACTATTATCCTTTTAAGTGTTTCTTTACAGTCTGGGGAAAGCATTCACAGCAACGTGTTCATTAAAACACAGGGAGGTAAACCTGCTTTACACTCGACTAATCCACCAGCCTTGTTCCTTGGCACTCCAAAAACACTGTAGTGAGAGATTAAGCCATTGACGAGCCTTTGCTCCTCTGACCTGGAGGCGTCATTAGCACTCAGGGATTAAACTCGCTGACAATAACACCGGTCATGGAAAGACAACACGAAGAGCGTGCCAGACAACCTGCAGCCATCAGAACAGAGTGTTTTTGCAGTTTGTTCAACCACATATTAGTTTTCCAGTTCTATATCTATAAGACATCACTCCGTCTTCCACTTGCCTTGTCCTTTCACCTAACTATAGATACATTCAGAGTCTGAATAAACGCATACTAAGCTCAGACTGAACACCTAGAGTGGGGCGTCCCACCTTGTCGTTGAGGTCTAGGACGTAGGTGCTGTGTCTCCACTTGGTGAGGACGATGGGATCCTGCTGCTTCCTCTCCAGACTGCGACTTTTGGGAACCTCACCGGACTGAGGAGGGGAGATGTTGTACTGTGGAGAGAGAGAGAGAGAGAGAGAGAGAGAGAGAGAGAGAGAGAGAGAGAGAGAGAGAGAGAGAGAGAGAGAGAGAGAGAGAGAGAGAGAGAGAGAAAAACATGTTTATAGTAGAACTGGAAAAACAGGAAAAATCTCTAAATGTTATACTTTTTATATATTCATTCAGATATTCATTTAATTTTTTACAAATATTGACTGCAAAAACATTATATAATATCAAAGCCATCTATATTTACTATTATTATACAGATATTTTCTCTTGCGTATTAGTCATTTGCTGCGTTTTTTTTGTTGTTTCTTTGACAGGGGTTTCTGAATGTTTATTTACATGAAAATTAGTCTCCTGGTTTTTAAAGTGCTGATTTTAGAATAGGTTTTTGTCATTCTAATGGAAGTATGTATACTAGCTATAACTGGCAGTCTTTTGTAGGAATTATTCTGGACATTTTTACATTCAATACCACCAAACAGGATAGCTTTTCAATTGGGAAGAAGTATTGCAGTAAGAATTGCAGTAATATACCTTGTTTGAGGTGAAGTAAATGACACTATTACTGCAGTTAATATATGTTGATTTTTCTTACAGCACCTTTCTGCTATTTTCCTGCCAGTTTTTCACCACTTTCCTGCCAGTTTTTCACCACTTTTTTAAAAACTAGATTTTTACTGTATAGCATGTAAAGCTAGACCACAGACACAGTGCAACCCATCGGTGTCTCTCCATCTCCCCTACCTCTCTTCTCGCCGGCCACAGCACCATTGGAGAGCAGGACCTCCCTCACAGGCCCGGTACTGTCTTCTAAAGTCACCGGTAATAAGATCCACCAGACGCTGCCTGTGTGTCCATGTCTGTACCACTGTCCATTCACTCTGAGAATGGACCGGCCTATTCTGATCTGCTCTAAACCCAGCAGATTAGGGGGTGAACAGCCACGAATAGTCCCATTACCAAGATCTGAACACAGACTTGGCTCCTCGGTGCACAACACATGTCCACTTAAATTAACGGGACGAGCCTTAAGAGTACACACCAGGGGGAGGAGCGCTCGATTTAAAGTGGGTGTGTTACCGGATAGCGGTGTTAGGTGACGCGATGCCAGACGTTTTCCATTTTGAGGTGAAAGAGATAACTTTACAGAGGTAATTATCGATGAGATATGGAGACAAAAAGCAAGAAAAAGGAAAATGTTGCGCCTCAAACCCTGAAAAAAAAATATAAAGCATAAACAATCTATTTTCATGAGGAAGCCTTACCTTGGGCAATTCCCATTCTGACCTGGATCCATCGGCACTGTAGTAGTAGGGCCGCCCCTGCTCGTCCACATGCTTTATCCACTGCAAACACAAACACCAGTCAGCATTCAATGCTGCCTCATAACTCATATACAGATGTGGATAAGATTTGCAGGAGTGATTGCAAGGTAAACACACAGAAGTGGAGACCAAAACCCCCAAAATTACCAAAAAATACTTCCCAGCACAATGTCAGTTTATTGAATTATTATTAGCAGGGTTAATCAATAGCCAACTACCTTCTCCTGAGTGTATTCGGAGATGTAGAGGGTGTGTCCGTGCTCGTCCAGCTCTTCAGACCAGCCTCTAGGGGGCGACCCGTACTGACTGTCAGACTGACTGGAGTGGGTGCTGTGGCAGTTCTCCTCTGAAGACAGCGGCTGCAGGGACAGAGGGAAGATAAAGAGACGGAGGGGTAAATGACACAAGCTTACAATGGCACATTATCAGAACTTTGATGAGAGGATAATAAACAACAAAAAATACCCAGGAAAACCACTGTAACCCTGATGAAAAAAAATCACTATCATTTATTTTAGTGACAACATTGTACTTTGGCATTTTTAGCTCCTATGGTATCTCTGTCATATTCCCATAGGGACTAGGGATGATAGTACTGCTGTCATAGAGAGACAAGGAAGGATGTCCGCACACTGAATATAAGCTCCCAAAGAATTTATTGCAACGTTTTGACCAGTACAGTCTTCGTCAGGCAAAACACCCATGTGAAGAAAAAAGGGGCTATATATATTATTGCTGATACCTGTACAGCATCCTACAATTTATTATAGGATGCCTGTAGTTCTTTTTCATAAGAGAAAGCCATCTTTAAGAAGAAAATTAGCCATTAGTCAACTATGGAGACAATATATAGATATTGTCAATATCAGACTATGATGTTATGGCTAAAGGAGTTCTTCTCTCTCCCTCTCTCATAATATTGCAATAAACCAAAACACCACAGGGGGGCAGTGTTGGCTAGCTAATCATGAGAACTTGACAAGAGTGCAAGTTTTCTTTTACAACCTGGCAGGGAAACACGATTTCCCCACATCAAAGCGACTCTCTCTTGTTTCCCTACCTTCAGTAACCACAACACGACTTCAAACCCCTCTGAGGCTCACCACACCTCTACCACACTCTGCCCTCAGCCGCTCAGCTGGGGCTTCAGCTCTGGCCAATCTGACATTTTTGGAGGAATCTCTACCAGTGCATTAACAGTATCCCCTGTAACCTTTTCAGCCATGACCTACAGCAGTACTCCATTAACAGGCATCAGCATCTCAGCTTGGTAATAGACTTATCTTTATGTGCCAACTAAATGACTGCATAAAATCCTAGATACTAATTGTATGTTTCAGCGTGTGATCACACCTAAATTTGTTTTCGTTGGTCTGAACCATGCTGTTTAGGTTCACACCGCCCAGTTACAAGAGAACAAGGGCTTGTAAACAAAAGTCACATGGACTCATAAGTAGCTTGTTTATTGGACAGAGTTTTAGTAATCTGTAATCCTGCCAGGTTAGAGATTTCCAATTCAAACTTGTCTGCCGTCTTTGCCGTAATTTACCTTTATTGGTGCTCATACCAGTTAACAACTGAAGAAATAACTGAACGTGAGCGACAGTCCAGACTGCCGTTATGCTAGGCTGTCCAAGCATGAGGAACTGCTGGCTATCAGATGTCAACATCTGTCTCTTCATACCCTTAAAACTTTGCATTTTGGGGTCGTTTCCTGTAGTTAGTTTGGATTACGTTTACGAGGATGGACACCCACATTTTCTCGGTGCGGTTATTTGGTGCCACCCGAGACTGAATGCCGTTGTTCTCAGCTGACCAAATGAACTGAAGGAGTTTCAATAAACCTCTCCAAACATGCTTGGTGTGTGGAGAAGATACTAACATTGGGTGGGTGAGTATCTGTAGGTAATGAGGATGATGAAAGAAGGCTGAATACCAGGCTGGACAGCATCCCAGCATCCCTCACCTCGCTCTCTCCTGTGCCCTGGGTGTCTCCCCGGCTGCTGCTGGTGCTGCCGCTGGCGTCCCGGGTGCGGGGCGGCTTCCAGGTCCGCTCGCCGGTGGCCCGGTTGTAGTAGAAGTGCCTGCCGCTCAGGTCTTTGTGGGTCTCCCAGTCGCCCAGGATGTGGAGAGGGGAGCTGGAGGGGACGGGCGGCAGGCTGGACTGAGAGATCTTCAGCTCCTGCAGGTTGGTGTAGACCGGCGAGTCGGACCGGCCCTGACCTGTGGGCGACGTTGTCTGGAGGAGAAGGAGAAAAAGAGAGAGGAGGTCAGTGGGTGGAATAAGGTGCGAATTGTACTCCTTTCTGATCAGCTCAGAAAAGTTGTAAAGGTTTAAACAGCCTGGTTTCCTCTACAGTTGGACTTGCTGTAGAGAAAAAAAATCATGTAATCCAATGCATCATGTCAAACAAGTTATAAAATATGTTCTGCTATATTCGTAATGTGACTCATTTGCAAAATTACTTGATATTCCCTGACTTGCACAGAGAATTCAACAAATTCCCTGACTTTCCCTGTCTGGAATACACCTTTCAACAGTCCATGATATTCCAGGAATTTCAAGACCAATTGGAGCCAAGCAAATACTCCAGAGATCCAAGTATGTGTAGGAATTTCATTTCCAGCCAAGCACAGCCACCAGTTGCGATCACATTCTGGATTGGATTTGTGGAAGCTGAGCTGAGCTGTTTGTTGCAGCAAAGTACGTCAGTTAACAAGTACAACCGTGCACAGTCAGCTGCAAAGACACAGACCATCTAGGAGCATGAAAGTGAGGCAACGGGGCATGAAAAGGAGAGAAGAGGGTAGTAAGAGCCTCTCTGACAGTCTGCACGGCAGGATGGAGCCGCTGATGAAATCAGATGCCACATGTGGCTAGCAGACATTTCAAAGCTGTACCGGCCCGATTCTGATCAGGTCCTCCAACGAGACACGCAGCACACGTTACATAATAACTTATCCTATCTGTGCACTTAGAGACAAATGGAGGGACAAATGGAGCAATGAATAAAAGGTTGCTGGTATTACACTGCATGACATCCACACATTGTGCATCAATACTGATTTCAAAACGAACAGTATTTCTTAGGTATTTGGTGACGCTCTTATACAGAGTGACTTACAATGAGTGAGTGGATAGGGGATTCAGCATCTTGCTCAAAGACAATTCAGCAGGACACATGGCTGTTGCAGGAATTGAACCTGCAACCTCTCTAACGCCCTGGCCACTGTGCTGCCAAATATAATGTTTGGTAAATATTTTGCCAATTTTAGCCAAGATAAGAGGATCAGAATGGGGAAATGAGAAAACAGTATATGGTGCAGAGCGAGAACAAGTAAAGAGGAAGCGCATGGGTAGATTAGACACAGCCTTCCTATTGAGCAAATGACTTGCACTGGTATCTGGTGCTGATCTAAATGCACTGATGAGGAAGTGGGTGAGAAATGAAAGCTCAATAAGAAGCATTAAACTGCCTGAGGAGACGGTTAGCCTATTGATTACAAAAGCATCCTCTATTTTGAGTGTATGCATGTTGAGTAATTTAGTTAAGAGCCACAAAAATTACATCAGACTCATTTCAAACCATTGATCAAAATGTACCAAGTCCACATTATAAACCCATGGTGACAATTTCTGAGCCCTGTGAAGATTTAATAAGAACTAATATAAATCGACTGGACTTGAATTGCAGTTTTCCTATGCAAGTTAACCAAGCGCCAATGCAATAAACTTCATCACAAATGTGTCCGCATGGCGTCAACGAGGACACATTTCAAAGCAGGTTTTTAAAGTGGTCTTTGTGACGTCAGAGGAACTCAAAAGTTGGCGCCGTCCGAAGGTCACTCAACAAAAGCAAGAGAGCGAAGTTTCCATGGCTACCGCTCAAAGCATTCAAAGTCCTTGTGAGTGCTTGTGAATAATATTTTGGGTTTTGGAGCAGCACTGAGTGTTTGAGATTGAAGTGGATGCCAGTGTCCTGTCTCTCTGGAGTGGGTCCAGCACCAAACATTCTGCAGAGTCGAACAGATAGATGCCTAACCGAGACAGAATGAGCTATAGGAGCCTGTGCCAGCACCAAACCTCTCCCCTCTGTTTATTGAGGACAAACGCTGGGTGGCCATGTTCCCCGACAGGTGAGGAATGTGGGAGGAAATACGTTTTAGTTAAGAAAATGTGAACAAATCTCAGGACAGAAGGACGCACGGTCACATGGAAACAGATGGCACTTCCTGCCGGTCTTTGAATAACAGGAATATTTTCTCACAAAAGGAATTATTTAATATCCTGAAAATGTGCACGAACAGAGGCGAGGTTTGAGCCAGGACCCTGCTGCTTTCAGTTATGTGTATCCGCCGTTTCCTCGTTTCAGTCCAACAGACAGCAAGTGTCCTAGCATGGAGGCAATCTGCTGAGGGACGATGGTTTGGCTGAACCCAGGTTCGAATCCATCAGTCAAGACCCGGATGGAGCCGGTGTGCCGGAGTTTTAATTGGGTTTTTAGGGAATAATCTGGTAATGATCAAGTCCATATGCAGATCCGTCGCCTAGAGTGATTGAGTGCGGCCCCGCAGCGAGGCTGGGGTCAAATCCATTTAAATTCCACTCAGTCCAGAAAAACCAAACGGCGTCCGGTGGAGAAATAATTAACAGGCTTTAATGTCCATTTTGACATGAGTTAAACTAGAGGAAACCCAAGCATTTCCCTGAGGTCGGCTTCTCCAGTTTCAGTCTGACAGTCATTTCACAATCGTTTTGGACACGCATTCTGTTGCCGTGCAAAGACGGCAACGCAGGCCTGCTGTTGACATGCACACCCCACGTCATTATTTTTTAAACTCATATTATTCATACTATTTCCACAGGGAGTAAGTCTAGAAATGTACTTAGCAGGAGAAAATAAAGATGTATGCACACACATACACACACACCTCCACTGAGAAGATGCTTGCTTTATAATTACTGTGCATCCCTGCCAAAAACAGTCGTGTTCTAGGAAAGCGAGACGATTTTCTCGGCTGCCTTTAAATTACGCAACTCAAACTCGAAATAGGACTAATGTCAAGAGACACTCCATGCCCTCTTTTACAAAAATGGCATGTACCGTTATAAGATGGGAGCAAACCCTCATGCAAGGTGCACCGAACACAGTGCTGAAAGAAAGCAGCCGAACGCAAGCCTGCAATAGCAAGATAGCAGAACTATATTTACAGGATATCTGCAAGTTTCAGAAACCAAACTGAAGACTTATTAAGACTTTTTTTTAAATGCTACCTGGAATTGAATTTAAAACCAATTTAAAAACCAAAATAAAGAAACAAAGCTGTCAAAACCCGCCTATTACCAACTGAACATAGAAAGTTCTGAGACTACAAATGGGCAGCAAAAGAAAAAGGACACCAGGAAACAAATCGTTTGTCCAACTGTCTTGGCAAAGCAGATTCAGTAAAAAAAAAAAAAAAGCCTTTTGCATATTGTACTAACCCTGTTCTGTATTTATCCAAGAGTGGACATGCAGCACAAACCTGTCATTGCAAAGAAAACTGTATTCAAGACATCAAGGCACCTTCTAGACATCATGTCACACCTAAGCTCCCCATGCCTCGGTCTGAACGTCACCTTGTGTCCCGGGCTGCACACAAACACGTCGTCATCATCCTCCCCTGCTTTCCTGTAGCCTCTGAATGTGCTGAGCACACGACGCATGGCGATGCAACGCAAGGCGCCGCGGCCATCAAGTTTGACAGGACGCGGACTGACCTGTGGCTTCACCTCCCTCCCTCCCCCAACACACTCTCTCTCTCTCTCACACTCTCTCTCTTACACACTCTCTCTCACACACTCTCTCTGTCTCTCGTTCTGGCCGGTTCAGTCGCTCTAACATTCCAGTTGAAGGTACGAAGAAACTCGAGACGGCGACGCGGTCAGAGCCAAAGGGGAACAAGATCTTTCTACCTCAGGCTGATAAACAGATGGACACACACACACACACACACACAAACACACCCACACACAAACTTGTCTGACACAACAGGAAACGGTTTTGAGAAGATCTACCCAGTGCTTCCTCTATCATAGTGTGTGTATGTGTGTGCATATGTGGGTATGTGAATGCGTTAGTGTTTCTGTGTGCACGCGCCTTCATGCATGCCCAATGTGTGTGTGTGTGTGTGTGTGTGTCAAACTGGGCGCTGACAGACAAACTAGCGGCTCGGGACGCACTGGCCCTTTCACCAGAGTCCAGGCTCTATATTTAACCCGGCCGCTGCATTCAACACACCGGAGGAGAGGGACTCAATGTGTCCAGGACAGATAACAGCACTGATCTCTATCGGCGCCGGTGCAACTGGTCAGTCCCACACTGCACTACGGCCCGCCGAATGAGCGCTAGTCGAGTCGGAGGGAGTCCATGAAGTCAATGATGCAGTGAATAAGGTGCAGCGTAGACTGAGGGATAAGCAGAGAGACAGAGGAGAGGCAGGGAGAGGAAGCAAAGTACTGTCTGTCTGGTTTACATTTCCCCAAATCATTTTGCAATGCATGCCGTATGCAACTTGAGTTTTAACATTTACTTGTTTCTTGTCGTTTACTCACAAACTTTACAGAGTCAAACCCAGCTTGAAATGAACTGCTGTCCCGCCTAAAAAAGACGCCCTAAATAAAAACGCATGGATGTGACAATTAAGGTTATGAAGTGACATGTTTATGAGGGATTATTTTCTCTGCGGAGGCTTCCATTTCTCCCTGTGGGAGTCAGGTGATTGACAGGAAGCAGAGTGTGATGTAATGCAGCGCTGATATGCAAACACTCAACTCAGGCACACTGAAATAACAATAAAACAGAAACTTTGACAAAACCAAATGAAGTAGTCATGTTTACCGTGATGGATTATCTAGCTCTGGCTATTTTAAAGCCTGTGGAAGTCGTTTGAAATATTGTACAAAACTGAATGGCAGGTATTATCCATTAAGGAAAAAAATATTATTTATATCTATAACTTTTTCTTATACAACTACATCACTGGTGATAGACACACATCAGGAACACACACCTATTATCGTATAGAGTCTAGACCTTGATACTTGCAGACAGTAAACCTGCATGTTGAACAGCCAGCTCATGCCCTCCAGCTGCAACCCTCTCCACTCCTCAACAGACAACCCGCTCCTCTTTAAGTCGCTCACATCCGCAAAACCGAGGATGAGCCCTTCCCACAATGCAGTGCCGATGCTCTCAATGACCCGCGCCGCGTCTTCCGACCGCATTCAAGAGTCTCCTCTCGTAGCCGACGACTCCTGGCTAGTTTGAAGTGAATGAGATGTGGCAGAGGGCTAGGCAGCAGGGGATCGAGCCCCGGGGTCTCTGACAGGTAATTAAAAATAGAAAGGACCTGGGGGGGGGGGGTATCGCTCTTAGCTTGGGGGAGAGAGGTGTAAATGAGGGAGGGATGGATGGAGAGAGAGGCAAGAATGAGGAGAGAGGGAGAGAGGGAGAGACTTGCTGTTGAATACAGAACGGTCTTTACAGCAGCAGCAGCAGCAGCAGCTTGTCTGCCAGGCCTTGATAAATGAGTTCCAGACTACAGGCCGGTATAGTATAGAATCCCCACAGCCGCATTAGAATGCATTATGCGGCCTGTAGACTCTGTAGGCACACCCAGGGTGGAAATGAATGATTAATTCAACTCAGAAGGGTCTAATGGAGAGTTTGAAGGCGGAGGGGGGAAACGGACGAGCGGAGCGAACGCAAGGCCGATGATGAGAACCGGCCCGCTAATGGAGCCCGGTGAGATTTTGTTCTGCTGCGCGGAACACAGCTTACTGCAACCGCCGTATTTATCACCGTGTTGGGAATACTGCTGGGGCTGTCCGCTCACTCTGCAGCCCCCTTTCATTGTATCCAGTCTCCTGTCCCACTGCGCCTGTACTATCGCCGCCAATGCCTCTGCTGTAAATTAAACCATAAATAATTCGAGGTGTGTAAAGAAGCGCGGGTCAGGGTGAGGGCGAAGCGAGAGAGAGAGAGAGGGAGGCCGGGCGGTAGTTGCGCCCCACATCCACTAGGTGTCTCCCTCGGGTCGTGAGGGAGGACAGGAGGAGGTCGGGGGGCTGGTGAGTGGGTGGGGGTCTCCGTCAGATATCTGGCCATGAGGAGGGTAGCGTGAGGGGGAGGGGTTTTCTCCCGCCGCACACATGGCAACCCCACTCCGCCGCATCTCCATCCTGCTTCCATGCCGCACTTTCAGGCGTTATTAGTATCATCCGCTCGCATGCTGTCTGCCGCGCACATGCACCGCCGGTCTAAATGCCTTATTCATGTTCCTTATCTTACTCTCAGTCAGAGCTGTAATGTAATTCAGTCACCTTGCCTCAACATTTACACACACAGACCTGAGGGCGTTTACTGCGCACCGATACCCAGATTTATTCCACCTATCGAGACCGTAAACATGCATATGATCTTAAAGACTACACACACACATACAACAGAGGCAAAGCATGCTCACTGAACAAAACGCTTTCCCACAATCACATATAAACAAGGAGAACTGTACGACTCCCTTGGTAACAATGATTACAGCAGTATACTGTTCTAAAATAATGCAAACACTAAAATGATTATTCTGTGATTTCTTTAAAAAGGCCATTCTACACAAGGCGACTGCATCCAGTGCCTCACCTCGGTGTGTGTGTGTGTGTGTGTGTGTGTGTGTGTGTGTGTGTGTGTGTGTGTGTGTGTGTGCGTGTCTGCGTCTTCCCAATAACTGGGTTACATAATGTGATTGTGTAATTGAATTAGATGAAAGCGGGTTAAAGAAAGTGTGGCAGGGTGGCTGGAGAGGTGGCGGGTGGGGCGTGTGGGCGGGCGAGGGAGCCGCGTCCGGCGACCATGGCGACACCCGGGCCAATCACGTGGTCAGGCAGAGGAGTGTTTGATGATAGGCCGCAGGGGGGAGGAAGGGGGGGGGGGGCACCACCTCCAACCTAGTGCATCAATCCAAACACCCCCTCCCCTTCCTCTGTTCTTTTGTCCTCATTCCTCTGTCATCTGTCTCTGCTGACCTCTTCCCTTCCTCCTTCCTCTCTCACTTCTGCTCCTCCCTTCCATCCCTCCTTTCTCTGCAGACACACACACACACACGCGCGCTCTGAGCAAACACTCCCTGCCCTT
Organism: Centroberyx gerrardi; assembly: GCF_048128805.1. Taxonomy (NCBI): domain Eukaryota; kingdom Metazoa; phylum Chordata; class Actinopteri; order Beryciformes; family Berycidae; genus Centroberyx; species Centroberyx gerrardi. The sequence continues at coordinate 17,054,427 of NC_136018.1, read as the reverse complement.
TTCCTCCGATGCATCTTCCGATAATCATTCGCCGTCCTTCTTGAGCCATTCTCTCGCTCTCCTATTCTCTCTCCCTCTCTCTCTCTCTCTCCTTCCAGGCTCAGCCAACGCCCCTCTGCCCTCTCTCTCTTTCTCTCTCTCTCTCTCTCTCTCTGCTCCAGGAGGCACAATGCTGATGCTGATGGTTTGTGTCCATATGACCAGATTAACCTACATTTCCACCTCGCTGGGCGCCAGTCAGACCACGTTCGCCAATTTCCCCATCATCACATCTGTGGCATTTCACATGCCAACTTGCCCCCCACCCCCATAACACACACACACATACATACACACACGTACACACAGAGTCAGACATGCACCCATACAGAGACAGACATATGCAAGTGTACAGATACACACATGAACGAGCAAACAAAAGGATATACGTTCATACAGATACATGAACATGCACAGTCACTCTCACACACACACAGAGCCTTTTCTTCTCTTCCCATAGCAACCAGTTCCAGGGCTGCACTCCAGTTCAGGACATCAGTATCAAGTCTGACATCATCTTAAAAATAGACTGATCATGCTATTCAACTTGGCAAAAAACTGTTAAAAAGGTTGAATAGTGAGTGGGTGGAAAAAATGTTAATGGAATTCAAATATCGACTAAATCCTTGGAAGCTGAGTCACTCACATGCGCGCACACACACACACACACACACACACACACACGCACACAGGTCAGCAAAACATGACGAGGGTTTGGGGACTTAAAGATGGAAAATTCTGAGAAACCCAAGGATGAACGTGAGTCAGCATGTTTTCCCTCGGCGGCGGCGGGGATGACGACAGCTACTTTCATTTCACGGATCAGAGGATTCGGCGTGGCGCACACCCTGACTGAGATGCAACCAATTAACCTTTTGGTCCTGAGCTGATAGAGCTCGGCTAAAATGTCAGTTCGTGTCTGCGGAAATACACGCCGGCTCTGATAAACCACCGCTGCGTTGGTGGAGAATAGCTGGTCTAACACACACACACTCGCTCGCTGCTTGGGATACTGCGGAGAGACTTCAAGGCTGGAGAAACTTTACCAGATGAGATACAAGAAAGACCAAAAGCAAATAGGAACAGAGCAGCGATCGGCAGCTGAACTAGTATTTTCGTGTCAAGGATTGTTCAAGCAAAACCAATCTTACTGTCTTCTATTTGAGCAATGCAGCGCTATCACCGAAGACTGTTTACTGTGCGCCATAGTGGCTCTCCAATCAGACTTTCCCCTTATTTTCTCCCAAAAAAACATGAAAAAATAAAAAACACTTCATGAAATGTTAATGAGGAAGGGAGAGGGCGTATGTTGAGGGTAGGGAAAGGCCTGCAGCCATGTTCTGTCCCCCTGCCCGCCCGGCGCTCCTGTGCATATGGGAACGCCGCCGCCGTCCAAAAACCAGTCTGTCGTACTGGGCCACAGATTCTGCGGCGCGCGCCTGCCAGTAAGCAAGCTTAACTAGAGCAGGGGGGATCAAACAATTCATATCTGGGACAACGTGTCCATGGTTATTTTATAGGCACCAAATGGATCAACACGGCTCGGCTGCTATTTAGAGGCTGAACCGGAGAGTCGGGGAGTGTGAAAGCAAAACACCGAACGTGCCTGAATCACCCAGACATCTCCTTTTTTGTCCCGTTCCTGTCTTCCAAAACATATGTAGACATTCCTGGAGGGTTGAAGAATGTGTGTGTCTGGGTGCGTGTTCCCGACGTTGCTCAAATATCACTGGATCTGTGCGGCCGAGGAGCGTACAGCTGCTGAGGAGGCATAGTTGCGAGAGACCGTGTTTTCGCATGTGTCTGCTTACTGTCACATGCGTGGTCTGAGTTGTGTAACGAGCCCGTCGCTTCGGGCCGGGCCGGTGCGCAGACCAGACGCCACCTGTGTCCCCGCGGCACCTGGGCAAGCTGGTCCCCCCGGTGTGCGTTTCTCAAAAATAATCATCTGATCTGTCGAGACTAGGAACGCACAGCTCCTAGCGCTGAGAAATTAAGAATATGAAGGAGTACGTGGGTGAGAGGGAGAAAGGGAGACAAAGGGAAAGAGACTCTGTGCATATGTGCTCGCTTGCATATGCATAGACGCCTGTGTGTCTCTCCTCCGGGGGTCAAAGGCCGCCCATCCGCACAGCAGGAGGCCACCCACCCTTCCACCCTGACCCCTAGCACCCTATCCTCTCTCTGGGTGAAGCTATCCTCCTCCTCTCTTTCTCACCATCCTCCGCCAAACCTGGGCTGAGAAACACCAGTTCACTAAAAGCTGACGGCTGTAAGAAGGTTTTTGCGCTCCGCGGGATCAAAGTGTGAGACGGACAGGCAGAGTCGAGGGACAGAGCGACAGAGCCGCGCCGCAATCTGTTAGCCGCACAACCATCCAGTCAAACGGGAGAACGGGATTTGATGGATCGTGCGCGCACTCCTGAGAGAGAACACAGAGCGGGAACGGGGCCCAATAAATGAATTCTGGCTGCAGAAGTCAAACGACCTGCCAGTAGCCTGACAGCATCAATTTGTTCTGTTTAGCCGCGGACAGGTTTGGAAAATCGACGACACGCCGAAGGAAAATTCAATTTCTTTAATGGAACCGGCATTGCCAAATCTCTCCCTTATTACTCATTTTGAATGGTCCTCGCCGTACAAAGCCTCTCTGTGCTCCAAGTCGCTGCTGTCGGGTTTTCTCCCACTGCAGGGCCAAACCAAACACAGGCTCTGTTCTGTGCTGACCTGACCAACCAGTACACCTTACAGTCTGGCACTCAGGACAATATGAACCGGGGTTATCAGGGCCGGTGCAGTTTGTCTGCAGGTCAGCACTTTCCATAATGAAATTGGTATTTCACTGCTGTACATTTACAAATGCCCTATACGCTTTACGCACTGCCAACAAAGCGAATAAGCTGCATGATGATGAAACCAACACCCAGACTACATATGCACCGGAGACATTTATAGCCGGTGTCTGATCCGTCCACCCGTGGCACTTGCTATTAACAGAACAGAGCGCCAGATAGTGCCACTGTATTTTAAGAACATTTCCTCCCAGAATCCCATTCTCTATTTTTTGGTGGCAGGGAGCAAAAGCCTGGAGCAGAGACTTAGCAGCATTCCTCCGTGGCCGACAGCTGACAGCTAAGCCCCCAGCTAATGGCTAATCCTGCCTTAATGCCTTCAGCGTGATTGGTTCCAGCTAATTACGTGAGCTCACTCCCCCGGGCGGTGAGTGGCTGGCAGGACGGGGCGGGGCCAAGGTGAGGGCAGTGTTTTGGTTGCAGGTTAGTGGACCTGTCCAGGTATCCAGGACCAACAACAGTCAGCCAAAGGTCAGTGGTGCGCTGGCCTGGATAGGTACTCTGCTTTTAGGCCAGCTAAATCACTTCTACCCCTTTCACACACATGAAACGGCATGCTTATCCAGGTCCAGATCCAGGTAGGAGGCAATTCACACTGAGCCTCGCACACAGGAACACCATCAAAGGCAGACATGTTTACATTCTGTGTTCAAGATGGTGGATCATGACATGGCTGATGGAGCGGGTTAAACACTGAACTTTCACACCAAGGAGAGGAGAGTTTGGCCCGGCTGTCAACCCTGATCTTAACTGGAATAGTTTTGCGGGGTCGGCCTATCCGAGTCAACCCATATTTTGCCCATTACTAGTTGGATACTGCTAGGATACTAGCTACAGTATCAGTACAAATCACCAAACAGTAAGAGCCAGTTTCCCAGACACAGAGCAAGTCATGCCAATGGACACTCAAGGTCCAATTGTGTTTTAGCTTGACAAGATTTCATAAGTTTTTATTACTTCACACTGGATATAATAAACCTTATTATGACTTACTGAATACTTTAACATAACCAGGTAGCAGAAATCACATAATAACAGTACAAGATCATTCCATGATCAAACAAAGGGACAGCACATTATACTTGAGAGGCAGCTAATATGAGCCAAACCCCCACCCCCCACCCGCCTCCCCCTCTTTCACTGTCTTTAGCACTGGTCTGGAAGGCAGCTGGCTGCCGTTTATGGTAGGTTATTAATATTCCCCCAAATCTTCCCTGCTAATCTGCTCTGTTTATGTGGAAACATAGATAGAGACACTCAGAGGGTTTGTGAGGGCTGGAGGAGGCAGGAAGAGGGGGAGGAAGGGAGGCCTGATTTCCCTCTCCTCCAGAACAACTCCGCAACCCCTTTGAAGTGGCATGATAACATCTCCTCTAATAATAATAATCACAATTGCACTAATAAGAATAAGGACAATAAAGGCTACAGAGCATTGGGAACCATCCTACAATAAAGCATAAACAGCTCGCCTTCAGAGGCTTTTCCACCCTGACAGGAATAACATTCTAGGGGAAACATTGAATCCTTGTTTTTTTGGGGGGAATTTTTCAGCATTAAAATGGTCAAATATAAAGACACTGAATATCGGCACAAAATATTGGCTACTGGCATTCAGCTTCAGTCCAAAAATATTGGTGCCAGTCTTCAAAAACCCATATTAGTTCAACCCCTGCAGGGATAATGCTCTGTTTGGGTCAATTACTCTATCCGCTGAAAACTGTCATTGCTCTCCATTTAATCATGTTTAAGAGCAGTGTGTGTGTGTGTGTGTGTGTGTCCCAACAAGCTTGTTTTGATTTCCAGCGATCCTGACCAGAGCGTGAACCAGAGGTCGCTCCCACTCCGCAGCACAACAAAGCATCGCTGCACCTAACGTCCCTTTCATCCTCAGTCTGCCTTGTTAGCCGAGTCTCGGCCGCCCCTACACATCAATGAGACTTCCCATGAGTCACTGCGACTTTAAGAGAAGAGAGGGAGAATCCAGGCACATCCACACATCCTTTTCACACATCTGCAGTACACACACACACACACACACACACACGCATTCTCCTAATCAAACCATGCTTGCCCTGTTCACATCCACCAAAAGCATATAAGCTTCAACATAAAAAGGAAAGCTGAATGAAAAATATCACTTAGTCCCTTAACATTCCCTGGCTTTATGGATTAGGTTTCAACTGCATCTGAAGAAACAGATTACGCGCAGCAGTGAAGCTCCTGTGTTGGCCTGATTGAAATAATGACTGTTGTAAACATGATGCTATTATTATTACATCTCTTGCAGTCTTCCCAGTGTGTGTGCATGTGTCTTTGTTTCATCGTCTAACTCCGCTTTAGATCAAATTGGTGAAGTTCCTGAGAATCCCAAGCAGCTGAAAAGAAAATAACAGGATGTGTCATGCAGTTCACTGTTAGAGCCAGCATGATGCCAGGAATCAATGACTTCACTTTCAACACCATCACAGCCCCGTAACAGGCCATGTTAGGTTTCAACTTGTCAGTATAAAAGCTAAAATATATAGCCTAAATGGATAAATAGACAAATAAATCAATGATAAATAGTATAATAATTAAAAAATGTCTTTTTAGAGACACAGATACATGCCAGTGTTCTGCTTGTTTGTTTGACCAAGTCTGAGTTTGTGTAGATAATCCCCCCCAGGAAAAGAGCTTCGGCACTCTCTCCCATATACAAACACATCAAGCTGGGACTTTGACAAAAACAGATCCAGTTACTAACTTAACAGTACAAGTGCCAAAGACTGAGCTGAGCTATCAACATGTTATGTAACTGGGATGCCCCACTACCACTTCTTCACTGCTGGTACCAATTCTACCGGTACTGGCTGATTCCATACTGATCAGATCTATGAATTTTAACCATCGGTTTGGGGTCAGTAGAGAGAAAGGATTAAGATAGAATAGTTTACTTCTTTTTTTTGTGATACTCTGCATACTTCAGCAGGACAGATGGTTGTTGACATGAGAGCTTCAGTCAAGACCTTCAGCTTGAAGCCTGGTCTCTCTAACCGCGACATCATCCTGCTGTCCTAAATTTGAGAGATGGAGATTTAACATCCTTCTATATGTGAAAAAGACAGAAAATCACATTGTTATGCTTTGATGATTTCTGTGTCATGTCACACGTGGCTCTAGATAGCCCAGACTGGCCTGCTTTTAACCTGATACCCTACACCTATATCAGTGCATATACAGATATTGCATATGTACGTCCTATATGAACGTATTAATAACCTCACACCATAGCAAGGATCAAAGAGCATCAGATTCAGTGTGTGGCTCAGATTGTAAAGTCTACATGGTCCGGATGCTGGGAAAGAATAAACTACAGCGAGAGAGTCCTCAGCACCTGTCGTGAACAAGGATCCGCCACAATGGCACCCTGTTGATCATCATGCTAGGGCCTTACAGCTTTTGAGAAACACACCATGCTGAAAGGCATCAAACAGAAAACAAAATCAGCTCTGTGCACCTAAGAAAAACTGCCAATGCTGTGTATTCTTGAGAGTTTATCTTCCAGTGTTTCACACTTTGATAACACTGAATATTTTCCCTGAACCAACATTTCCATTGAAGCCTTTTTAGTAGAACAAATACACTTACCACCATTAACATACTAGGCAAGATTTGTATGTTAAAATACACTCATCTTATCAGTCTAATTACAAAGTGCAGCTGCAACTAACACACTGTGGTCCACGCAGGTCATGCGATACTTAATGCCCCTTTAAACTAGGCCTAATTTAGTTTTATCCTGTCCTATCCTCAGACCAGGGTGCCAGAGAGAGACGGGGGGTAGTGGGTGAGGGGGGGGGGGGGGGTGAGAGGCATGACGGGACAGACCCAGGGGGCCTGGTGGCAATAGGGCTGAGGTCTATTGATGCGGTGCCACATGAACTGCAGAGACGGCGCGGGACACAAGGGCTCTTGGTACAGAGGGAAACAATGGCCAGTCAGCCCTCCAGTCACAACAGCTGACCGGCTGACAATGACAGGAGGAGAGGAGAGGTGGAGGAGAACAGAGAGAAAGGAAGAGGGAGGGGGGTTAAAGAGAGGTGTGAAGTGTCACACGGTCATTTGGTTCTTCCTGGAGGGAGGGAGACAGGCAGAGGGACAGAGAGAGAGAGAAAGGATTGGGACAATAGAGAAGAATGAAGCCACAGTAGGTAGACCGGGGCTTTCACTGACAGCTGTGGTTACCGGGGGAGAGAGAGAGAGAGAGGATGGGGGGGGTTAAGCCAACATGGCTGCTATTGTAAGGGAACAAGGGAAATGTCTTTGCATTGTCATGTCTCAGATTTTCTCTCTTTACTATTCACTGGGCAAGCAGGTGAGTCAGCGGCGGGGTTAAGGAGAAAAAAGCTTCAACCTATTTGATATTAAAGAAAAGCTTTAATCAAATGCTCATGAATGAATACAATCACCTGCGTTAAGTGCGCTGACCTGAGCGCGCACACGCTTAACCTCAAGCCATTGTCACATCTCACAATATCAGCTCTGTTCACTGACAGATCCTATCCTTGTCAGTGAGCCATTCAAGTTGAACTGCATTTGCCCCACAGTTAAGTAAAGGTCATATCTTCTCTTTCCCTTCCCTTTGAATCAGTTACAGATTCCTTTTGATGCTGACAGGGCCCGCGGAAAACAACCATCAACCTCTTCTCTTATGTAACCCAAAGCCTTAACAATTGACAGCCGTGGCTTGCCAGTATGCCTGAGGGCAATCTGCTCTACCCCTTCAAAAAAAAACGATATACAAAAATATCAACTATCACCAGTGAACAAAGGACAGTTAATTGTAAATCAATAGAATCAAACATATGCCATGTGGCAGATGCTTTGATCTAAAGTGCCTTACACATGCCATGAGTTTCTACATTTTTTGTATTTTTTTAGTATATTTTTAGTATATGTTCAATACCCTTTTTCTGTTAGTGGCATAAAGAGTGGCATGCTCTTCCCATTTAACATAACAATCAAATGAAAACCAACAATACAGCTACAGAACGACAAGACAAACGCACATGGTTAAACAAAGGGACACAATTTGTTACAGCAGCTCTGTAGCAATTGTATACCAAGGCTAAAAACCATGACAAGAACCAAGACGTGCTAACACCCGCTCTACTTTTTCCCTCAGCCAAGTAGCCTAAGCCCTGACGCACCCAGTCACATTCACTAAGCCTACTGTTGAACAGTACAGAACCACGGCTACTCACAATGTAGTGGGGGCTCCTCAGGTAGGAAAACATGGTCCCGGCAGAGAAAAGTCCAGTTGGGGCAGGGGCGTCCCAACCAGGTATGTGGAGGTGGTGGCTGGTAGCTTTTTCCCCAAATCTATCCTGCCTTGTGTGCTGTTACAGCCTCACTGCATCCAGCCTACCGTCACATAGAACAGAAGAGGCCTCAGCGGCCGATTAAGGGATCTTAAGCGATCTATTTAGAGCCCCGGTGCTCGCCTTAAATAGGAGCACTCATTAGCTGAATGACCTGAGCCTCTCAGAGACACACAGAGAGACAGGGAGAGGGAGGGAGAGTGACAGAGAGTGAGAGAATACAGAGCCAGATGAAGGGGAGCGAAAGAGAGCAGGAGACAAAGAGGCAGAACGGATTGCTAAACGGGTGGCCGTACTCAAAGATCACCCAACAGGCCGTAAAAGGTCAGAGTTCGCGATCCCTTGGGGTCATAAAGTCGGTGGTTCACACGCTCCAGTTACACCGGCAGACGTTTGCACTGAAATCTGCACTGAAATCTGCTCCGAATGTAATTGAGGAATAAGCCTGATGGATTCAAAACAGTGACAAACAGCTGGGCCCAAAGGAGCCATTCTCAACGGCGGCTGAGCAACACAAAAACATTTCATCAACAGCCATCTAAACCCCCCATTTCACACAACAAACAACATCCAACCAACGGCAAGCGTCAAATTGCCAAAATCCACAGTGGTGCTTTTTTTCTGGAGAGTTGGGAGAAGATTATCGAGATTAGATTTTGGAGTTTGGGTAATGCTGCCACCAGCTGTGTGGGAAAACAAAATGATCGCGGCTGATCCCGACACCCGTTTAAATGGATCCTCGTGTTCTGGCGACGGAAAGGTCAACCAAAATAGACGGGGATGATGATGACAGATTAGAATCATTATCTACCGCATCAGTCGTCAAGCAGATTGGAAAAGGTGGAGTTATCACACATGTGAACGTCACACCTTTGGCCGCGGTGCTGTAGTGGTGAGCCAGGCGAGAGAAGGGGAGAGTGAGAGTGTGTGTGTGTGTGTGTCCGTGATGTGGAATGTGGGTCAAATTCCTAAGTGGTGTGAAACTGGACACCTAGACCCTGCTGCAAGCAAGCGCACGTGCACACACACACACACACAAACACACACACAGGCAGGAACCATCAGTGATAAGGCGATTAAATACCATGTTAACAATTAACAGCAGAGTTTACAAAAACATTTGAAAGAACCAGTTGCTTAGACTGTGCAGTATAGTGCGTGTTGTTCAGGACCTTGCTCTTTTCACTCTTTCAAGTTTAGATGCAAAGTGATGCTCAATTATTATTAAGATTATAGCTTCAGGTTACTTGCAAGAGCATGCAAATAATGAAACTATATAATGGCAATTAAGGAGGAGTCATCCCCTAAACCTTAATCCCTGAAGACACAATTTCAACCGTTTAATTGGGCGCGGCCCACATGGGCACCGCCTTGTAATCGCAATAACCTCATCTTGCAGGCGCAGAGATGGCCCTCCTTTCATTCAGTGCCAGCATGCCAAACCTGACGGTTGTTTGTAGTCTAAGGCAGCGATAAACCAAATGCAAATGCCAAGGCCGACTGGCAGATTTTTTATTTTCTTCATGCCCGTTTGTGAGCTTCTGATGCTTTTCGTCTCCATAGTGCGCCATAGTGAGCAGAGACAAAGACTAGTGTCTGCGTGTGAGACTTCCAATCTGTGTCTCTGGTGTTCAAACAGATGATGACTCATTACTGGTAGGAACAGAGAGAGAGGGAGCACCTCAGAGCTGCCATGCACGCAGGTTGCAGCGCATTGGGGTATTAACCCCAGTGAATCGGGTTAATTGAAAATCAAATACACAGCGAGGAGAGCTTTTATCACACAATGCAATTTCAGCTTTATGACAGTGGAGAGGATGGCAATCCGAGTTAGTGTGTCGCTTACACATGTAAGCGTTACTGTGTCTGTGTGATCGTGTCTGAGCCATACATATGCATGAGCGTGTGTGTGTGTCTGCTCTCATGAAGCTGATTCTGATGCTCCAGATTTAATGATCCAGCTCTCCAGAATGTGACCCAGATAAGCGCCACCCTGCCGCCCTGGAGGTTCAAGTGGCATAATTCCACACTTCTATCCATCTCTCTTTCTCTCCTGCACACTCCAGTGTAGCCCTTTAACCCTCTGCACAGTGCTATAGGATACCTTTGCAAGAGGTGTGTGTGTGTGTGTGTGCATGTGACCACGGCCTAAATTATTCAAGCCCCCCGGTCGGTATCACACTCTCCAGAATGCTAGTTGGTGACGGAGGAGCGGAGCGTCGGGGGGCGGGCGGCGCGTGCTACTTCGATGGGTGACAGCCACCCACAAGGGGAAATGGCAACTTCCTCCCAGACAAAAACCCTCAACCCACCAGGGTGCTATACACCCACAACCAGCTTACAGTCAGACACGCAGAAAGTGTTCGGCGTGTTTCGACTGGAAGTGAAAGACGGGTTCCTGGTAATATGAGACGGAAGGTGTCAAATTGTTGTCAACAACACTGGCCTGTGCAAGCAAAGCCACGCGGGCTCAAATATAAGCGAATAACGATGACTGTGGTTGTTGAGAGGCTTTTGGGAACCTTGGCCTAGTTCAGTCATGAGGAGTGATCAATCATCACATGAAAATGACAACACTGGCTAAAAGACCATATCACACCCATCCTCGCCTCTCTTCACTGGTTACCTGTTAGGTATAGATGTGATTTTAAGATTTTACTGATTACGTTTAAAGCCTTACATGGCCTTGCTCCTACTTACATTTTAGATTTATTAGCTCCATATGAGCCTAGTCGCTGCCTGCGTTCCTCAGGTTTGACCCTCCTGAATGTTCCAAAAGCCCGCCTTGTCACAAAAGGAGATCGGGCATTTGCTGTTCGAGCCCCGCAGCTGTGGAACTCCCTCCCTGAGGATCTTAGGCTAGCAAAGTCATTGCATTCTTTTAAATCGCTTCTTAAAACCCACTTTTACAGGAAGGCTTTTTCATAGTATTTACAGTATTTCTGTCTGTTTTTCATTTATTTTTATCACTTTTATCTTATTACTTTTATTATAAACTTTGTTTTATTTGGTGTCTATGCTTCATGTTTTATTTATTTTTATCTTATTTATGACAATGTTGGACTCCTGAGTATGTTGTACTCTTTTATCATGTTTTGTAAAGCACTTTGTAACTTTGTTTTGAAAAGCGCTATACAAATAAAGATTATTATTATTATTATTAAAAGATCTGTAAGATACCTGATATAATAGCGATTACTGTACGCAGAAAGCAGACACAATAAATGTCTTTTAATCATTATTATTATCGCATAAGATTAACAGCTGTGGTGACATTTACTGAGTAGAGAGATCAGTGCTAAAAGGAGGAGGGAGGGATGGGAGGGGAAGCCTGAGGGAGGGAGGGGAGGGAGAGGATGGAGGGAGCCGGTTGTTTTGGAGGCCAGCAGACAGTAACAGCACATCTGGGCTGGGAGAGGCTGATAGCGGAGACCCCCTATGGAGGCAACCGCCGCATACACAGCTCCTCTACAAAGAGAAAATGGAATTACCTCACCAGAGAGAGGGAGTGCGAGAGAGAGAGGAAGAGAGAGAGAGAGAGAGAGAGAGAGAGAGAGAGAGAGAGAGAGAGAGAGAGAGAGAGAGAGAGAGAGAGAGAGTGTGAATCCAGAGCACAGCGGGTGTTTAGGACAACTCATTCCATCTCCTCGCCTCATGGAAGGCATAGTAGGGATTTACGAGGAAAATAATAATTCGACAAAACGACATATTTACAACACTGCTGAATTCCATTCTGCCAGTCTTCATCAAACGTAATGGGATTCATTCTTTACAATAAATGCGTGAGCGTATTTACAAAGTAGCGCTGCTTGAGGCCTAGCAGAACAAATTATGTGGATGGGAACTAGCTTGTGTTGGTACAGGGGATGGAATAATGAAATGGGAAAAATACGGCATCAAGACATCACTCAGTGGCTCTGTGGGGGTGTGAGTGGGGGGTTTTCCTGGCTCAGGCCCACTCATCACCTAGAGGCTAAGGTTTATGTTTCTCACTACATGTCAACATATTGATCAGGGCTGATCATCTGAGCCCCTACAAGTGTACAATGATGGAAAAAAGCACCATCTTAGACACCACTCAACAATCTGCCATAAAAGCTGGAGTAGTATCATATCTCATTCTAGAGGTGTCGGTATATGATGAACATCATTATCCTGCTGCTCAAACCACAGGAGGGTGACCCCTGCTTTATGGATAAGGGAATTGTCATCATCTTGGAAGACATAGCTACGATTAAAACAGAAAAGGCCATCACAATGCAAGGTGATTTCACAGAATCATAGCTAGCAATTTGAATATTCCTAACCCTCTAAGGAGATTTCAATACAAAGCCATGGCAGGAAACATATCCCACTCTATGCAGACCCACCAGAACCTTTCACTGTGGGGTGACTTTATGTTGATGTAGTGTTTACATTTGATCATGCCATACATATTAACAATAGAGAAAGTTCAGATTCTGTACAGTCCCACTTTCTGAATCTGATTTGTAAATTAATGTTACATTTTCACAATAATACAACTTGTACAGCTTTTAATTTTAGTGGCAATCCACAAGATCCATGTTTTTTGTTTTTGGTCACATCTTTGTTGCCCAGTGCTCATCACTGTGGTGTTTCTGCACTGCACTTCCCAGAGATCACCTGTCAATCAAACAGTGTGTCCAGTACTGTGACGTCTTTTTTCTTGGATTTTCTGCTGATGAAGTTTGAGTTTCTGTAGGTGGCGCTCTTTTCTTTGTCTGTTCAGCCATGGTGGCTATCACAATCAACTACACAACTCTTCTTCCATTTATTTCAAACCACTGTTGCTGCCAGAAACGTAAGATGCATCACATCAGATGCTTTCATAAACTGGGTGTAGTTTGAATCACGATCATGTTCCATCAATTGGTGATAGAGTAGCGAAACGGGCATTTATTTGTACGAGAATGTTGGATTATTCCTTTAAGTAGATACTGCTCGATAAAGAACAGATTGATTTTCTCAAGTGCTGTAAACTGTGATGAAGGTTGATTGCTCACAGGTATAGAGGAGTGAAGTGTCTCATCCCGAATGTGATTCTTAAGGACCACGGCCTTGTGGTGACAGTGACAAACAAATATGGGAAAATGAGCAACTGAGCCACACACAATTATAAGGACATATTTAAATCTCTAGCCCATGCACCCATTAGCCCACATACCATGACTCAGGGTGTTTGAATGTGTGTGTGTGTGTGCGTGCGTGTTGCGGGGTTGGGGGCGGAGGCACAGTGACAGAGAGACGCATTGTGGCATTGTGTCCCGTTCATATGGGTCATGGGTCACTCAGCCCACTACCCAGAGACTGCCAAGCTGGCCAGCAACCCCCCCTCCATGCCCCCCATCCCTCTTTCTATCCATCCAGAGAAAAGTTCCAGTAGCAGGCCAGCCACTGTAAAGCCATTGTTCTGCACAGTCTCTGCCAGAGAGAGGGCCTGCCTTGTCATCTATACTGCCCAGTCACATGCCTGGGGTCTTTAGAAAAAAGGAACCACATCATCAGCTGGCCACCGACCCGCCTGTCACACTGAAAACATGACCACATGCTGAACCCTCTGACTGCCTGCCACCTCCTGATTTACACCGTCAATGTATTCTGGCTGATCTGATCCACCATGCAATGCCTGCCGCAAGCAGCGCATATTGATTTCAGATTCAGCAAAATCCCACAACCTGTCCTGCATGTGTCTTGAAATAAGAGTCTAATGGTATGAAAAATCAAAATGCAAGACAGCTGATGCATTTGTCATTTTCATTTCTTTGTTTTTCTGAACAAAATGCCATAGATTCCAGGTAAAAAACACACGGTTCGAAAGTACAACCACAAATTCCTCAATGCTGTCAGAAACAGCCACACTTTCCCAGGCTCTAACATCTCCAAGCGGACAGCCTTGTTCTCTCTCGTCCTCTAAGTGACCCGTAAAGGGTCTTGGTCGGGTAATTGGTTGTCATAGAGCCGCTTCTGTAGAAGGCAATTCAATTTCCACCGGGCATGTCTTGCCACATCGGTGAGAATGCTGCTATTGTCTTGCCCCGCCAGCCATGGCACGTAAAGACAACTCTGTCTGCCAAATGTTCCACGATCCATCGGTGGAGTCGGTGCCGAGCGGGGCAGGAATTAGGGCGCCCGGTAACCTGGAACCGTGAGGCGGTGCTGTCCTGCTGAGTGGTAGTGAGAGGGGTCTGGAGAATGGGTGCTGCTGGGTTGGAAGATAGTAGTGAACACTGGGTCGGTGGGTTGAGAGGGAACCCTGGCACACAGCACCCGTGGGAGTAACAAAGGGACACTGGACCAGGGCCCAAATGGGCACAGAGATGTAGAAATGGGTCCAGAGGAGCTGGGATGAGACCTGGTGCCGTTTGCTGACAGGGATCTGGAAATGCAGCCAGACTTTTGAGTTCAGGATCTCCAAATGTTGCAGTGGCCAAATCAAGGATTTGTTGGGTAATATTGTGGCTAGAATGGCAATATACTGCCAGAGTTTTTTCTACTGAGAAAAATTCTGATACCGAGTTACAGCCCCTTTTGCACAGTCCACATCTCAATTGTCTCAAATCTTAAAAATCCTTTTCTAACTTGTTTGCTTTTCTTTATCTACATCTCCTCCTTTGTGATTGGTAGAGATTAAATAAGGGAAATCAATAAGGGATAATGGCTTTTACCTGGATTCACCTCATCAGTGGACTTCATGAAAAGAGCGTCCCTAATTATTTTGTGCATTCAGTGTATATCCCATCTCTAACATGGAGCATGCCTGAAAGACACTCACGCCTTTGCTCAAAATTAATAACAGTTCCCCTCTTATTCCCTTTTAGATGATGCATCAAAGCTAATTTAAGGATCTCTGTGTGAAGTGGTTTCCTCCTAACCCTTTGACATCATTCTCAGACGTCATCACAGACAAACAATACTAAACATAGCCAAAGCACCACAACCAAAAGGCGCTGGAGTGGTTGCTGTCTGATTTGAATATGTCACCATGGTTGCAAACACCCACTCAGTTCAGATCAATAGGGGCTTGAGAGCCTGGGGATTGGCTGGCGGATCAACAACGAACCTCTATTGGCCACCGGGAGGGGGTCCTTTCCCGGGCCACACAGCCGCCACATACCCCCCCTAATGCTAAGAAAGACAGATTACCCGCCTTTCAATTAATGTCAGGGGCTTGAGGGAAGAGACACAAATACGGAGGGTGGACTCTGTGAATTGAGTAACAACGACGACATGGAACTAAACAGATCTACAAACCCAATGCCCTCTCGCACTCGTCCTAAAGTAAACATTTACAGACGTCTGGCACCCTAACCGACTTGGGGAATCAAGGGTACATTAGACCTGGTGCTGGAGAGAGAGGATTTTGTTTTTTTCCCCCACAAATCAGGGTCAAGCCCATCAGCACAGAGCGCATAAACACATTGTTCACCAAGATGAGAAATGTTGGAACATGTTAGTATGGGATGAACAGGAGTTTGGGGGGGATGGGTGGGGTAACCCAGGAATGTACGGTACACAACACAACCCCTTAATCCAGATATGTTAAGAAGATTGCATTCTAGTGCGTGTGTGTGTGTGTGTGTGTACAAAAGCGGGGGTTGTCTGTCCAGGCTTGGCCTGACCTGTAAGCCCCTCTGTCCTACAGTTACTGGTGCGTGAAGCTTACCCATAAAGCCCATAGCACTTTTTAGATGATTATCGCACTCCGGCCTGGCCCATCTTACTAGTCTAATCCATACAAAACAATGTTCTAAGTAGTCCCTTCATCGGGGAAAAAAACCCACAAACACTTTGGTGTAGCATGCATACTACACATTGGCTTATCTGCTGATGGCCCCCAAACAATAGACTCATATAGAAAGTAACAGTGGCTGTCAACAGAGGGAACTGAAACTGCAAGTACATTGCACTCAGACAACTGACCTTCATCATGGCCTGTTGCATCAAGAGCTTAGTCTGGCAAGTCAAGAGACGCACCACCATAATGCACCTTATTCACACGCCGGCTGTTTTGAACGTATCTGCTGCTCTGTACCAATACACATCATACAAACAATCAGACATTTATCATCATTTATCATTCCCTACTGAAACAAATGGATGAGAAACAAATGGATCTCAAGAACCCGAAGGAAAATAGGTTCACATTTTAAGGTAAGATATTTTGCCGACTATCTTGCTGCCAAAATAGTGTTGGTAGCAAGCTAGTAGTGAACTAGCTAGTAAGCTAGTAAGCTAGTTAGATTGCTAGCGAATGTGAGAACTGTTGGGAATAAGGTTAATTCCCAGTCAGCATAGTCAAACTGACACACTTCTCACTGTTTCCCCTACTATTTCCTTGGAGGGGCGGCCCGCCCCACCAACGCCACCTACCAACCCCCCTGAAGAAAAATCACTGAAACACTGCTTCTAATGGGGAAATGACATGAAAGGATTGCACAGAAGTCAGGGTCAGCTAGGTCTATGTAAACAAGCATCACTGTGCTGTGCCTGGGTCTGTCTGAGCAGATGGTGAGCAGCACTGGGGTCAAATGAGGTCAGCTATCTAATGTCCTTCCACTGTGGATACATTACCAGAATGGATTTAGTCTATGTAAGGTCTACCGGCAGATAGCAATCACTGCCTGCCCCCCCGAGAGGCAAAACAGAGAGGGAAAGAGTAGCAGCAGCCTGCAGGAAGAGTGAGAGAGGCTTAGCCAATTATGTTTTAATCATGGCATTAATTAATTAATCGTGTTGTATTAAATTGGGTAATCTCCTCAATTTCCTAATACTCTGTCAGAGCATTTCATCCAGCTAGAATTACCACGTCTGTCTTTCTGTAAGTAGGTTATGTAAAACTGGGCGTATTCCAGAACAGGAGTGCTGATCTGAGACCAGCTAGCCTCTTAAAAGATGCAACATGAAGGATTGTCTCATTAATATACCTCAGTGAGATTAGTTGTGATGACACAATTTAACGCATGCAGAAACATACAACTGTCACTGTTGAATTCAGTATGATCTGCATTGTTTTGAATTGGTCCCAATTACTGAATTAATGGGTTGAAGAACTGGTATGGAACGCATCACAAGAAGCAGGGAGGGGAAATATTGAGTTATGCCAACAGAAAGCAGCTCACAAAGGCCTATAAGACAGCACGGAGAACAGGACACTACTGTATTCAGTACTGTAGCAATGATGGTTAGTGTCATAGTTCATTTTGGCAATGATTTATATAGCAAATATTGTCTGCAGGCTACCTTTAGATGATCATGAGTCCTGATCAATAATCCTAAATTAGGCCTCTAATTTTCCCCCCGTCTGGTCTAGAAATTAAATCAGGTCAACCTGCGTACCTGACATATCAAGAGTTAGACAATCCAATTCCTGTGTTGACTTCTTCAATAAGAATTTCAGCTCTGAGGAACGTTACTTGCTTTCTAAATGAAGCTCTGGAGAGTCCGGGTCAGGTGTGAGCTCTTTGTAATAATGAAACCACTAGTTAGAGGAAGACCACTGGCACACACACACACACACAAACACACACACACACACACATATTTGTGTTTTTTGCTTCTATTCAATATGGCCAACGCTGACTGGACCAAGCACCACACAAAATGAGAAAAAAAGAACTGTGAAATGGCGATGGCAGAGAGAGAAACATGAAACCACTAAGCAGCCTCCTGAAGGACCCTTTCCCTGTTTACAGCTTCAGAACGCCTGCAGGGTTTAAATTCATAATAAATCTTATGCATACACGCTGACAAAAACATCCCAAAACATACACAAACCTTGAAACTGCTGTAAGTCTTACCCACTAAAGTAATTCCTTAAGCCAAATAAACACTGAACAACATTTTACAGCATCACTACTTCCCAACACTCTCCCTCGCTGCCTCTGCATTAAGAGGCTAGCTGGTCTATGCGTTATGACTGAAACTCTATAATCCCTCCCTGACAGAATAATCAACAAGCTGTCAATCAACCAGACAAGGAGGTGATCAAACCAGCCAATGGCGTTGCGGAGCCGCCGGAGCATGAAGGGAACACTGAGACATCCGTTACCACTGGCATATCCATTTCATTAATGGACACTGGGAAGTGTCTCTCTGCCAATCAAACGCAAGGACACTGTCGACTTGTGGCCTTGGAAGTCTCTTCCTTGTACCAGAGAGCTGCGAGGACACATATCAGCCTTGCCTCCTAGTGTCTCCGTGTTATCGGTGAGCTATTCCTGGCCAGCTTTGAGTGAACGTACAGTGATATCTATTGGCAGCGCATCCCCAAAAGGGAGAGCTTGGTCGGTGGACCCCCTGCCGAGCTGCGAGCCCCTCTGGGTACAATTATCCAGGATGTGTGTTGATGCTGTGTTAAAATTGGATTGTTGTGGTTTGCCGTTTGAAATGATTGTTTGGGCACAGAACTGTAAAGCTGGCAGAAGTATCTAGACTGATCCACAGTAATAGCGTGCCCTCTCTCTGTATCCTCTTTGTTTGTTTTTTTGAGAGCAGCATCTCTCTTCAGCGACAGCAGCCGGTGGAAAGTTCTGAGGACAAAAACGCTGAGAGTCTCTGGAAAGTCAATTCAGCGGTAAAAATCACGGGCCTGGACTGGGCACAGGACTGGTAGGAGCAGCAGAGCCCCTCCTATCTACAAACACATGATTGATGACCATAAAACACAAAGGCACATCCATCAGTAAAACAAATGTCCATCACTCCATTGACAGGAGTTCAATACACGGAACAGCGCAAGGTAATTGACAGAAAGCAGAGGCTAAAACACACACTGTTCCTCAGTACTTCCTCCACACCGTACCACAACCCTGCACACTCAGACAGACACCAGCAGCTGCTGCTCCGATCTGATAGATGGTGACAGACCAATTCCAATCTCCCCTCCACCTCACAGTAAATGACCTCTGGCAAGACGGCAGCTAGCAGTTCATATTTCTGCACTGTTCAATTCAGGGTTGATCCCGTCTCCTTGGCAGCCACGCTGGGTAATTAACATTAACAATGGCATATGACAGAGACAATATGTGCCCCTCGATGCTCAAAGACGCCCACGCTCCGATGCTTCCACCGGTCCTCCTACACACTGGCAACCAGCGCCGGCAGTGCCCCTCCTGAGGAAAGCAGCGAGATGAGCAGAGAAACACCGGATGGTTCCCAAATGTTGTCTTTGATCTGCAGTAATGTGCTGTATTGTTACACTGAATGTTATCCTTGAGTGATACAAGCTATAATCTACAAAGACAGAGCACAATAAGCCCAAGTAGCCAATAAATGAAGACAAGAGTGTGACAAGAAGGTGCAAGACAAGACATAATACACACAAAGGATTAGATTTGCCTGAGTTACAATTTGATTTCTTCCGAAAAAAGACTCATTTCTCAGAGAACAGGCTGCACAGGACCCTTTATGAGTTTACATGCAACACTGTTAATCACTTTACTCACATACTAGGCTGAAAAATCAGTATATTGGAGCGACATGAGAAACAAAAGAGAACCATTTCAAGAGGAACCTTCACCTCTGAAGCATGCTTTGCTGCAACCTTTCAAATTTTGAGTCAGTCTCTGCGGAGCCTAAACACCAGCGTGGGCAAAAAAAGAAGAGGGAAGCTGCAACGGAGAGGGAAAGAAACACAAAGCCAAGCACTGTGGGGAGCAACGGCGCTCCACTTTAGTGCTCTGCTGACTCCGATCCCCCAAGGTGGATTCAGAGGTAATAGGAGAAATCGGGAAAACATGGCACACAACACAAAAAAAGCACCGCTTAACGCAGCCGGGGCCAAAAACGCTTTTATGGCCGGAACATGATATCTAAATGACTTCACTGTCATCATGCTAATAGCCACACGCGTCTCATAACACAGACAGCTCTGCGTGGGATATTGGGGGGGAATAGGTTTCCAGGCTGTGATCGCTGTCCTCAGTGGCTCGACTGTAAGCATAGCTTGACCTGCCCGCTCACCCAGAGCAGGAGGCCGCTGGGGGAAAGTGAGTACCAGCTGTTTAAAAGACTCCGGACACGGCCAGCATCGGTTATGTAACCGTGCAATGAGAGCCCGGCGCCCTGAGCATCCTCGCTTGTATGCAAACACGGACCTCTGTGGCTTATAGCGCAGCGGGGGTCAGTAAAGTTACTTGCTAAATAAAGCCTACATGAGTACACCCACACGTGCCCGACACCATATCAAACACATAAGCAGCATAAACAACAGTTGGGGCTGTCGGTCTGAATCGTTCAAGTCTAAATGTCAGAGGGGCTAGAGGGAGAAATCGCCCTGGAACCAGGAGTGTCCCAGACGAACGTGTGTCCTGTCCAAGCATCCTTCTCATTGTAAGTCGCATCGGACTGATGAGACAGCAATGATGATGCCTGTAGTGAGAGTCAGGAAATCGAGGAAAGAGGGTAGCGGGGTGTTTGGCTGATAGGCGGGGCTTAGCAGCTACACAAGATGAGAGAGGGAGGGAAGAAGAAGAAGAAGGAGCAGGAGGGCCAAGGGAAATCGCTGCTGAAACAAAAAGGTAGGGCCGGCCAGGCGTTCTTACCTTCTCCTCTGGGTACATGCTGTCCCAGTCCAGTGAACTATGCTACCAAGCCCAGAGAGAGAGAGAGAGAGAGAGAGAGTGGCCGACAGGGGAGGGACTGAATAAACGGCAGTGAGCAATGGAGTGAGAAAAAGAGAGAGAGAGAGAGAGGGGGGGGGGGGGGGGAGTGAGCAAATTAAATAGGTGATGTATCCCGGTCGTCCGCTGGGTGAATAAATGCCACGCTGCATCACAAGCTGATAGGCAGAGCGGCACTGTGGACGCCGAAGGGGAGAGAGGAAACCAATACAGCAGATAGAGAGAGAGAGAGAGAGAGAGAGAGAGAGAGAGAGAGAGAGAGAGAGAGAGAGAGAGAGAGAGAGAGAGAGAGAGAGAGAGAGAGAGAGAGAGAGAGAGGGCTTGAATTGCAAGAGTCTCTCCTCGGTCAGCTGTGCTCTTCAGTTACAGGAGATGAAGGCTCTTACAGTAGAAAAACAGTATTTTTTAGCATAGAAGTTTTGTCTGTTGTTCCAAGAGTAGCTGAACAATTTCATTGTCCACAGTTCACTTTGATTCATGTACCTTGGTAGAGCTGCAAGGTTGCGACAGGTTTTTCCCTGCAATTGTGTTTGCTTTGCCTTCATCTATTTTTACTACTGAAACACACTGGAGAGGATCTGAGAATCCACTGGGGTTTGACCAATATGTCAGGCTGACACTGGCCTTTTATTAAATGTCAGATACTGGCCAGTCATGTCGTCCACCACCGATATGATGGAGGTTCCTCCCTGACCGCAGCTAGCGATGCTTTTACTATTATAATTAGATTTATTTCAGATGGTGCAGAATTATCATTCCAGTGTGGTGTGGGAGTCGGGAGAGGATTTTACTCGACCGGCTTCAGCAGTGGCAATCTGCCATGAAACCTGCCCTGCCCTGCATCAAGGAGCTGCTACCCCACCAGAATTTCATTAGTATGGAGAGTCAGTGGAGAGTTTAGGTATCTTTTTCAGAGGGCCTTCCACCCTGCCAAGAATTAAATACTGGGGTAAACACTGAATTGTATTTTTGGGGCATGATCCGCAGCTTCGATCCAAAGATATTGGTCTAGCCCTAGAATCTACCACTTAACCCTAAACGGTGAGAAAGCGGGGAAGAGGGACTTCGGCACTCAAGAACCGTCCTTCCTCTCCCATCCTTCCTCCATACCTCACGGGAAGGATTAAAAGCAGAAATCCCGGACATTACAAAACAGACACGATTTTTCCCTAACCCGGAGACTGATTCGTCAACCTCGGCTCTTGTGGTCGTCTTGAAGGCTCAGCCCCCGGGGGCTTGCTTGGTTTAATCCTCTTGTCGTACCGCAGGAGCACGGATCAGGATGGAGGGAGGGGGATGAAAGGTCCTCGCAGGTTGGCCTGCCGACCGGGAGCCCCGGGTTTCCTCGCCGCTGTGCTGGCCTTCACTTAGACCACATCTGACAACAATCATTCAATAAGGATGGCTGAGGAGAGAGACAGGTGGGCAGAGGGGAATATGACGCCAGCAGAAGAGGAAGCAGCAGAGACAGAGCGAGCGAGGAAAGTAGAAGAGAAACTAGAAGCTCACTAGAGGCCCAGACAGGGAAAAGAGAATGAGAAAGTAAGGCAAGCAAGACACACAAACAGAGAGAGACAATCACATGAACACCGCTGATGCGGTATTTGCTCAGGTTTAATATTAGATTAGGAGAGGTCCAGCGCTTCACTTTTGAGGGGAAAGCAGACCTTCATTGACTTAGCCAGCCGGTCGACTCACTGTATGCGTGTGTGTGTGTGTGCGCGTGTGTGTGTAGGCACTGTGGCAGGAATGCCAAGTATGCACTGGAAAACAAGCAGGGGCCTCCTTTTCAGCCGGCCGGGGAGTAAGACTCTCGGCACAGCTCCAGATTACGGGGCACAGCAGACAGGAGGAGGTTGCACTTCACTTTACAGCACCGCTTACACTCATATTCGGTGGTATTTACAAGGTCATTATGTAATAAGAGCATGCACTTTCTTGTACTTACTTCAAAGATTTCAGCTTATTTGAAAATTGGCTGTTGTAAAGAGCGCTGTGCTGCTCGTTTGAATTTTAGACTCCGTGGCGGGGAATCCATTTAACAGAACATGTAATTAGTAGGTTATTGTGGTGCTCTGATGTTTAGGAGCAGGTCGTTTTTTTTGTACAGTAAACTGAAGAGCTTCCCAGGACCCTCGAGCAACAAGGTGAGACAAAAAAGCTTTCTGAGGCACAAAGGACAGTTCTCACCAGTGCTGCTTTATATGAACAATGCACACATTCTGCTGTGTCTGGGAAAAAGACGTCATTGGCCATTAATGATCCATTCACTGCACCAAAATAGCTGGCACTAAAGCAGTGAATTGCCCAAACCTTTGGCTGAAGCCATATTCAAGGTACGCTCAGGGGTGTCTTGCTATTTTCCCTGCCCCCCCCCCCCCCCCACACACACACACACACACACACACACAGCAGTCTATTTCAATACACTGCTAAGCCCCTGATACACACTCACAACCTTTGCTCCGTTGCGCAAGTCAGAAAACATACAACTTAGCAGAAGCGAGCGAAAGGGCACACACATGGCCTTGTGTGCGTAAGTCGCTCACAGCAGAAAAACAACAGCGCACAATGAACAATTCATTTAAGTCGTTCGACAGACGCTCAGACAGTATAAGGCATTCAGTTTTAATGCTCTCCTCCATCTTTAATGGTGACCATGTACCGTTGCTCTTTCAAGTCGTTCATCTTAACGCAGCAGCCATGCGGTGGGTTTGCGGCTCACAGGCTGCTCCTAATCTCCAGATTCACCCAAACATGAAAACGTGTCTGTCTGGCCTCCTGTCCCCGGGTCTCCGTCTTGCCCGCCTCGCCTGTCGTCCCACAGGGCTACAGCGGCTCTGTCACAGCCCAGGGCCTTCTCACTTTGTCCATGTCTCACAACACCCACAACTCCCCCCCCACCCCCCCACCCCTCCTTCAGGCACTGCCAGCGAGCCAGCATGTTACCCAAGACCACACAGCAGGCCAAGAGAGACAGGGAAACGTAGACTCTAGCCTCAACTCAGCTGTTTCCTTTTTTTCTCCCTCCGCAGAATCAGTCCGGATACATTTACAAGCCAGTTATGTCACAGCAGCTATAAGCATCTTTAAGGCAGGACGAGACATGTGATACTGGAACACGGTTTATTTTAGGGGGGGGGGGGGTGACTGATACGGCTTGTAATCTCAGGGGACTTAGTGGTTTTATTAGCCGCACACAACGAGCTGCGAGGTTCTATATTTGACCGAGTTGAACAAATAAGCGTGTTAGATTCGAGAAAGAAGAGGGGAGGTGCCGGCGGTGTTTCGTGCTTCATTGTGTGCGGCGGTATCAAGGCGGGGCGCGGGGCTTCTGAAGGTCAAACATCATTATAATCAGACAGTAAGTGAGCGCAGGGCGGCCCGCTGGCTCCAGAGCGCAAAAGCCACAGACACAAACACATCCAGGGCCACCGCATCTCCCGCTCTGTGACACATCTCCGAGGAGGAAAACAATAATCTGGCCTCTCACACGATCCCACAGATCAGCCTTCATCCACTCATTAAGTCCCTGCGCTTTGGAAAGCAAAGACAATTTTTCCCCATCAAAACAGTTGTTTTCGCAAAGTCTCTACTACTTAGGCTCTACTTACTCCATTTGCAGGAAGTTATGAGTAAAAGTATTTCAAAATAACCTCCAAAAATAACAAACAAAAAGGGTCCTTGTAGCGATAGACTTTTCATGGTCATGTTTAAATTGAATTTTAAAATAGGCAAAGCAGCGGCGTTTTAAAAACAGTGGCGTTTTAAAAACAGTGGCGTTTTAAAAACAGCGTGGCCATGGAGAAACCCAATGTGTTTAAGTGAAAAACAGGCTTTAAATCATACGGTTTGCCACGTTCTTTTAAGAAAATAAACACCGCTCTATCCCAATGCCAGGTT